>NW_012115154.1:11537202-11563323 GCF_000951035.1 Colobus angolensis palliatus | reverse complement strand
TTTTTTTTTTTTTTTGAGACAGAATCTCACTCTGTCAGCCAGGCTGGAGTGCAGTGGCATGATCTCAACTCACTGCAACCTCCACCTCCTGTGTTCAGGAAATTCTCAAGCCTCAGCCTCCCGAGTAGCGGGGATTATAGGCAGGTGTCACCATACCCGGCTAATTTTTGTGTCTTTTGTAGAGATGGGGTTTTACTATGTTGGCCAGGCTGATCTCACATTCCTGACCTCAAGTGATCCGCCTGCCTCAGCCTCCCAAAGTCCTGGGATTACAGACGTGAGCCACTGTGCCTGGTCCAGGACAAATCTTATTCAGGCCATGACTGCTGTGATGGTTACTTTTATTTGTTAGCTTAGCTAGGCACGGTGCCCACTTTTTGGAAAAACAGCAGTTTAGATGTTGCTGTGAAGTTTTTGTTTGTTTGTTTGTTTTAAATGTGATTAACATTTAAATCAGCAAAATTTGAGTAAAACAAATTACCTCCACAATATGGGTCAGACTCATTGAATCAGCTGAAAACCTTAGGAGAAAAGCTTGAGGTCCCTTGAGTAAGAAGAAATTAGGGAGAAAAAGAAAACATAATTATTATGCCATAAAGAATGAAAAAGTCTAGGTTTAAGAAATCAAATAAAGGTTGATAAAATCAGATTGTAAACAACTCAGGAAGCTTATAGAAGAAAACGTGTATAGTCCCAGAGGGAATGGGTTAAGATATAAGCGAAGCTTGCCACAGGCTAAGCTTACAAAGAGAAAGATGATCTTAGTTCTGACAGGGCTCATGAGAAGAAGATAAGGAATGGACAAAGAGAGGGAGTTATAGACACCAACACACGTGAAGCATATGCTGTGTGCATTACACTGCTCTAAACATTTTAACATATATTAGTTCAACCTTTATTACAACCCTGTGAAGGTGGTTGCCATTTTTATTCCATTTTACAAGAGGATACACAGAGACCCAGGAGATAAATATCTAGCCCAGATCATATAGCCAGTATATGGCAGAGTCAACTTTGCATGCAGGTTTTGTGGAATCTGAGTTTTGATTTACAGTATCTGAGAACCTCTTTTTGAAATAGAATCCAAACTTACAAATGTAAACTACGGGTACAGGATCTTGGAGGAGACACGCATAAGTAGGAAGCCCTGAGGCTTCATGCCATTAACTTAATGGCGAATACACCTTTGGATGGGGCCAGAATTTCCACGCTGGCAGTCTGGCCCTGGAACATGATCCTTTAACCACTGCACTGCCTACTGGTGAGAACAAGTTGCAAAGTTAGTAACTGACAGAGTTAGGGGTTCAAAATCAAGTAGTCTGATACCAGAGTCTATGTCCTTAAACACTTATCTAGTCTATTTATTGATGTAGCAATAGTTTAAAGTTGAGAAAAGGAAACTCACAGAGGTTTTAATAAGTTGTTCAGTCACAGAGCCGACAAATAACAAAGGTATTGCAGTTTGGCTTGGCGATATGACTAAGCCAAACCATTGGAACCCAGATAGAAGTGAATCCGGAGTTGGCACTTAGAGTGACTACTCTATATTTCCTCTTACTTAATAAAAGCATAATTGGCACAAGACTTGTACAAGGGCATCTAATGCATACTGAAGATGTAATGAGTTGTTTCTTAGAGGAGGTTATATTCAAGCAAAATCTCTCAGAGGTGAGAGAAGTTGGAGTGTGACTCTTTTCTTAGAAACTCTGTCATCTTTAGGATTCTTTCTTTCTTTCTTTCTTTCTTTCTTTCTTTCTTTCTTTCTTTCTTTCTTTCTTTCTTTCTTTCTTTTCTTTCTTCCTTTTTTAATTTTTTTGATGGAATTTCACTCTTGTCACTCAGGCTGGAGTACAGTGGCACAATCTTGGCTCACCGCAACCTCCACCTCCTAAGTTCAAGTGATTCTCCTGTCTCAGCCTCCTGAGTAGCCAGGATTACCGGCGCTTGCCACCATGCCCAGCTAATTTTTTTATTTTTAGTAGAGATGGGGTTTCACCATGTTGTCCAGGCTGGTCTCAAACTCCTGACCTCAGGTGATCTGCCCCCCTCGGTCTCCCAAAGTGCTGGAATTACAGGCATGAGTCACCATGCCCGGCCTTTAGTGTCATTTCTAAGGTCACCCTGGTGATGTAGGGGTCAAGGGAAAAATTTTTTTCTGCCTTCTGAAATTTCGCTGAAAAATAAACTGACGAAAAGTAGATTAATAGGAGAAATGACATACAAGTTTATTAGTTTATTAATGTGCATGGGAGAGAATGACAGAGTGATTACCTCCAACTCCTCCATGGGGGTACAGAAGCTCATGTACCGTCTTGAGGTTGCAGAAAGAGTGAGGTCTTGGAGCATGGCCAAAACCAGATTATGGTAGTAAATCATTTTACAGTGGTGCTGCAGGTTATGGGAGGGGAGAAGAGGAAGCCTGGCTAGCAAAGGTGGTCTTGCTATTGTCGACCAAAAGAGTTAAACTCTGTAAAATATTTTAGGAGACTTATTCTAAGCCATATATGAGTGATCATGGCCAGTGACACAGCCCTCAGGAGGTCCTGAGAACATGTGCCCAAGGAGGTCGGGGTACAGCTTGGTTTTATGTATTTTAAGAGAGGCATAAGACATCCATCAAATACATTTAAGAAATACATTGGTTTGGTTCAGAAAGGCAGGACAACTCAAGGGTGGGGGCCGGGGGAGAGGTCTAGGCTATAGGTAAATTGAAACATTTTCTGTTTGACAATTGGTTGAGTTTATCTGAAGACCTGGGCTCGATAGAAAGAAAATGTTCAGGTTAAGATAAGATTGTGGAGATCAAGTTTTATCGTGCAGCAGAAGCTCTCAGATAGCAGACTTCAGAGAGAGCAGGTTGCAAATGTTTCTTATCGGACTTAAAAGGATGCCTGGCTCTTAGGTGATTATCTCCTGGATCTGGAAAGGAAGGAAGGAAAAGAAAGGAGTAAGGGGATTCTCTGTAGAATGTGGATTTTTTCCACAAGAGACTTTGCAGGGCAATTTCAAGGCATGGCAAGGAAATGTATTTGGGGGTAAAACATTTTGATTTTCTTCCTTGTTATGCCAGAGTCAGATTGGAAAGTAAGTCATAATATACAGGGTTAAAATAAAACCCATATGATGAGCTTTTATGGTCTCCAGACCCCTTAGATAGGACTTTGGCCAAGATTAAAACAAACAAATACACACACACACACATAAAAAAAAAAAAAAAAAAAAAAACAAAAAAAAAAAACCGGAGCTTAGTCCTTACTATGCAGGTGAAATCTCACAGGTAGTAGCCCTTAGAGAGAGTAGGTGGTAAATGTTTCTTTCAGACCTTTAAAGGTATCAGACTCTCAGTTAATCTTTCCTAGATCTGCAAGGGAGGACCTTAAAAAAACACATGTTGCATCAATTCAGATTCTCTACAGACGCCAATCTTCCCCACAAAAGATAGCTTTGCAGCACTGCTTCTGTTTGCAGATCTTCTAACAGCCATCTCAAAGTAGGTCAAAGGAGTATCTTTTTGGGTGAAATAGTTTTGTTTTCTTCAGGTATTAGTATTCAGCTTTTAAGAGGTGAAAGAGGATGGAGAATTATGGAGGGTTATTTTTTTAATGGGCAAGATTTGGAAGTGGCTTCCAAATCATAGAATGTCGTTCATTCTTTGTCCCCATGGTCACAGCTTGGTCATATAGCCAAATCAAACTGCAAGAGGGATTGGGAAATTTAGTACAGCTGTGTGCTTAGGAGGCAAGGGAAAAAGATGTGGTAAGTTGCTGTGTTCCCGTACATATGTGGTATGTGTACCTGTGTTTTTAATAGAGAATGTCATCCTAAAATAATCAAAAAGGTCAGAATCTAGTTGAAAGAGAGTTTATTCAAGCACAATGCTTGAGGATGTGCCCACCAGCAAGCACAGATTCCAAAGAATGGAAGTCAGTGTTCCAAAGTGTAAAAGTTTCAGATCATTTATATAGATCAAGTTTAGGGAAATTTAGCAGAATTTCAACACCTTTCTATGGAAGGCTTAATGCATAGTTACAATGATCTGATTAGTTGAGGTGGTTTTTTTTCTTTCTGGAAAGATGTCTCTAACATTCCACACTGAAGATGTAACTGTCAGGGGGTCTCTTTTGGGGGTGCAAACTGGTCTGAGTTAGGTACAGAACAATAAAGGAAGCAGTTAATCTAGAATAAATATCAGTGATTTGAAGGAGGAAGTCTGGTCTCTGGTCTTTCTTAGTCATTTACAGAGCCAGAGCAATGAGGAAGAGGGTTAAGCTATAATCTTAAGAAGCAGAATTGCAAAACATGCTACATGACTCAGATCACAGTAACAGCTCTCTCAAAGTTTAAAGAGTTTGCAGTGTTCTAACAGATTTTAAATGTTATTCATTTTCACAAGAATACCAAAATGTTTTCCAAAGTTGTGGTGCCATTTTGTACATTGAACAAGTTTCCCAGTATTTAACATTGTCAATGCTTTTAATCTTGGCTTTTTTGTTGGATATGTAGTGGAGCTTGTTGTGATTTTACTTTGAATGTTTGTGATTATTAGTGGTATTTAGCCTTTTTATATGTCATCTGGATATTATATATTCCCTTTTGTGAGGTGCCTATTCAAGCCTTTGCCTGTTTTTCAATTGTAACTGCCTGAGGGGTTCTTTCTGCCTGCTGCACAAAGACAGACCATGGCATTGCAGTAAAGAAAGTTTAATAGACCTGAGGCTGGCCACACCACGTAGGAGATGGAAGTGGTACTCAAATCAATCTCATCCAAGCTCATAGTTAAGAGGATTTTTTTCAAAGCCAGTTTGGGGAAAGGGTGGCGGTGGCCAGGTAATGGGTGCTTGCTGATGATTGGTTGGGTTGGAGATGAAATCATATGGGGTTGAAGCTGTCCTTGTAAACACCCAAGGGGTACACCTTGCCTGCTGCCTAGACAGAGCGCCAATTCATCAAGACAGGACTTGCAATAGAGAAAGTAATTGATGCAGAGCAGGCTGTGTGGGAGATTGGAGTTTTGTTACTCACATCAGTCTCCCAGAGCATTCGGGGATCAGAGTTTTAAGGACAACGTGGGGGTTTGGAGAAGCCAGTGAGCCGGGAGTGCTGATTGGCCAGCCAGGGATGAAATAACAGGAAGTCAAAGCTGTCTTCTTGCACTGAGTCAGTTCCTGGGTAGGGGCCACAAGATCAGATGAGCCAGTTTATCGATCTGGGTGGTGCCAGCTGATTCATCAAATGCAGGGTCTGCAAAATATCTCAAGCACTGATCTTTTGGAGCAGTTTAGGGAGGGTCAGAATCTTGTAGCCTCCAGTTGCATGACTCTGAAAGCATAATTTCTTATCTTGTGGCTAATGTTAGTCCTACAAAGGCAATCTAGTCCCCAGGCAAGAAGGTCTGCTTTGAGAAAGTGCTGTCTTTGTTTTAAACTATAAACTAAGTTTATCCCAAAGTTAGTTTCAGGGATTCTCCTTTTTGTATCTGAAAATATGCCATTCCAGTGAAAGTCTTGAATAGGCAGTGTCTCCAATTGTGTCTTGCTACAAAGAAAAATAGATTCTTATTGAACTTATGAAAATAACAATATTGCCATGAAATAACAATATTCTTGAATAGCTTCTAAATTCTGGAGAAATCAGGTAGAGAGAAAGGTAAATATCTCAATTTGCTCACAAAAGTTTACTTTACCTATTGCTATAAGTCATGAAGAGCTCAAAAGAAAATAAGTTTTTAGGACTTTGGAAAACAAAACATAAAAATATTTTACAATGTTTTAAGCAAAAAGAAGTAAAAACTATTTCAGTCCTTCCTCAGCTTAGTTCCATTGAATTAATTCTTTTTCTGTTTGATATTGGCCTAGCACTCTTCGTAAATACATCAGTTGTTTTTATGAGAGTTCTTAAAGTATTTTTTACCTAGTCCAATAGTATGATCTCCAAAGTTATTAGAAACCTGTATTCAAGAGCACTTGGGCCAGACATCGTGGCTTATGCCTGTAATCTGAGCACTTTGGGAGGCCTAGGTGGGGAGGATCACCTGAGGTCAGGAATTTGAGACCAGCTTGCCAACATGGTGAAACCTTTTCTCTACTAAAAATACAAAAAGTAGCCAGGCGTGGTGGCATGTGCCTGTAATCCCAGTTACTCAGGAGGCTGAGGTGGGAGAATTGCTTGAACCTGGGAGGTGGAGGTTGCAGTAAACTGAGATTGTGCCACTACACTCCACCCTGGGTGACAGAGCAAGACCCTATCTCAAAAATAAATAAATAAATAAAAAATACTGGTTATGGTCCTTTGCATAGATTCCCTTAAAGATATACTTCAGGCTTTGCAAAAAGCTTTCAGGGAAAAAATATGAATAAAGCAATTGATTGGATAAAACAAGACACATCAGATTATTTTGTTGAAATCTTACACAATTTTGGAATGTATACTAATAACATATCCATTCAAATATAACTCAAGAAAATGCAACACCACTTATTATTTGATAATAATAGGATTTTAACATCCCAAATAAGCCTATATGTTTTACTTGGACTTCCAAAACGCTCCCCATTTTTTATGAATATAATAGAGGTAGTTTGAGTTAAAAATACTTAATTTAGAATTTGAAATTTGATTTTGAGGAGTATATCCAATATCAAAGGTTTAGAACACTTGATATCAAAATGAGAAATGTTTAAAGTGATCAAAATAGGATCACAGGTTTTATTAATCTGTTCTCATGCTGATATGAAGAAATACTTGAGGCTGATAAAGAAAAGAGGTTTAATTGACTCACAGTTCCACATGACTGGGAGGCCTCAGGAAACTTACAAGCATGGTGGAAGGCACTTCTTCACAGGGCAGCAGGAGAGAGAATAAGTGCTGAGCAAAGGGGAAGTCCTTTCTAAAACCATCAGATATCGTGAGAACTCACTCACTGTCACGAGAACAGCATGGGGGAGACTGCCCCCATGATCCAGTTATCTCCACCTGGTCTCACCCTTGACATGTGGGGATTATTACAATTCAAGGCGAGATTAGGGGTCAAGGTGAGATTTGGGTGGGGACACAGAGCCAAACCATATCACAGGTCATTGTAAAATAATAGTCATTAATTTAGTCAAAGTGATAATTCAAAGCTTTCAAAAAGCAAAATACTTTACTCTTTGATAGAGAAGAGGCTCTTTTTTTAACTTTTATTTAATATTTTAAGTTCAGGAGTACATGTGCAGGTTTGTTATATAGGTAAACTCATGTCACAAAGGTTTATTGTATAGATAATTTCATCACTGAGGTGTTAAGCCTGGTACCCATTAGTTATTTTTCCTGATCCTCTCTCTCTTCTCAACCTTCACCCTTAAGTAGACCTCACTGTCTGTTGTTCCCTTCTATTTGTCCACATGTTATCATCATTTAGCTCCCACTTATAGGTGAGAATATGCAGTATTTGGTTTTCTCTTTCTGTATTAGTTTGCTAAGGATAATGGTCTCCAGCTCCTTCCATGCTCCTGCAAAGCACAAGACTTTGTTCTTTTTTATAGCTACATAGTATTCCACAGTGTATATGTACCACGTTTTCTTTATCCAGTATATCATTTATTGATAGTGATGGGCATTCCATGTGTTTGTTATTGTGAATAGTGCCACATTGAACATATGTGTGCATATGTCTTTATGATAGAACTATTTTTATTCCTTTGGGTATATACTCAGTAATGGGATTGATGGGTGAAATAGTGGTCCTGTCATTACATCTTTGAGGAATCACGAGTGTCTTCCACAATGGTTGTACTAATTTACACTCCCACCAGCAGCATATAAACATTCCTTTTTCTCTACAACCTTGCCAGCCTCTGTTTTTTTTTTTTTTTTGACTTTTTAATAATAGCAATTCTGACTGACGTGAGATGGTATCTCATTGTGGTTTTAATTTGCATTTCTCTGATGACCAGTAATGTTGAGCTTTTTTTCATATGCTTGTTAGCTGCATGTATGTCTTCTTTTGAAAAATGTCTGTTGATGTCCTTTGCCCACTTTTTAAGTGGGGTTGTCTGTTTTTTTTTCCCCTTGCAAATTTGTTTAAATTCCTTACAGATGTTGGATATTAGACCTTTGTCAAATGCATAGCTTGCTGTTCTGGGAGGTCAGGGACCCCAAACAGAGGGACTGGCTGAAGCCTCAGCAGAAGAACATAAATTGTGAAGATTTCATGGACATTTATTAGTTCCCCAAATTAATACATTTATAATTTTTTATACCTGTTTTTACTGCAGTCTCTGAACATAAATTGTGAAGATTTCATAGACACTTATCACTTCCCCAATCAATACCCTTGTGATTTCCTATGCCTGTCTTTACTTTAATCTCTTAATCCCATCATCTCATAAGCTGAGGAGGATGTATGTCACCTCAGGACCCTGTGATGATTGTGTTAACTGCACAAATTGCTTGTAGAGCATGTGTGTTTGAACAATATGAAGTCTGGGCACCTTGAAAAAGGAACAGGACAACAGGGATGTTCAGGGAACAAGGGAGATAACCTTAAACTATGACTGCCAGTGAGCCGGGTGGAACAGAGCCATATTTCTCTTCTTTCAAAAGCAAATAGGAGAAGTATCACTGAATCCTTTCTCAGCACGGAACATCCCTGAGAAAGAGAATGTGTCCCTGAGAGGAGGCCTCTAAAATGGCCACTTTTGGGGCAGCTGTCTTTTACAGTTGTAAACAAAAGGATGAAATAAGCCCTGGTCTCCAGTAGTGCTCCCAGGCTTACTAGGATGAGGAAATTCCTGCCGAATAAATTTTGGTCAGACCGGTTGTCTGCTCTCAAACCCTGTCTCCTGATAAGATGTTATCAATGACAATGCGTGCCTGAAACTTCATTAGCAATTTTAATTTCACCCCATCCTGTGGTCCTGTAATCTTGCCCTGCCTCCATTTGCTTTGTGATATTTTATTACCTTGTGAAGCATATGTTCTCTGTGACCCACACCCTATTCATACACTCCCTCCCCTTTTGAAAATCACTAATAAAAACTTGCTCAGGGGGCATCACAGAACCTGCCAACATGTGATGTCTCCCCTGGACACCCAGCTTTAAAATTTCTCTCTTTTGTACTCTTTACTTTTATTTCTAAGACCAGCAAACACTTAAGGAAATAGAAAAGAACCTATGTTGAATATTGGGGGTGGGGTTCACCCAATAGCTTGCAAATTTTTTCTCCTATTCTGTAGATTGTCTGTTCAGTCTTTTGATAGATTCTTTTGCTGTGCACAAGCTCTTTAATTAGATCCCATTTGTCAATTTTTGCTTTTGTTGCAATTGCTTTTGGTGTCTTTGTCATGATATCTTTGTCCATTCCTACATTCTGAATGGTATTGTCTAGTTTGTCTTCCAGGGTTTTTATAGCTGTGGATTTTACATTTAGGTATTTAATCTATCTTGAGTTGACTTTTATATATGGTGTAAGGAAGGGGTTCAGTTTCAATCTTCTGCATATGACTAGCCAGTTTTACTAGCACCATTTACTGAATAGAAAATCCTTTCTCCATTGCTTGTTTTTTCAAGTTTGTTGAAGATCAGATAGTTGTAGGTGTGTGGCCTTATTTCTGGGTTCTCTATTTTGTTCCATTGGTTTATGTGTCTTTTTTTGCATCAGTACCAAGCTGTTTTGGTTACCATGAGGCTCAGATTTTCAAAGAATCAATAGACCTAATAAAGACAGCATGAGAGCAACAGAATCTGTCTTTCCTTCTATTTTTTTGACTCAAAAGGTAAATGAAAAATCTTTTATCATCTTTTATTAATACTACATGAAATCTTGTTCAAAAAGAAAACCAGATTCTACCTTTACATCCATATATTATTAATGATAAAACTTTAATAAAACTTTATAAACAGATTCATCTAATCTCAATCACTTTTGACCACAGAAGATAACTTTCATAAACTTTTTAAATCTCTTATCATTTTTCCATTCTCTTTCTTTTCCTGACTGCCTATATTCATTCACTTTATCTCATTGTTCTTCTTTAATTTCTTCAATTTAATACAACTTTTAAATAACTTCTAACCTAAGCAAAATCACTTTTCCTTTAACAAAAAACAAATCCTAATATCCGTCTTATAACCATCCTTACAAAAAAAATCTTACCTGTTTTCTTATACATTCTGTGTATAGAATTGTTACCTTTCTTATCCCTAATTCTAGTTACCATATATTAATTAGAATTTTAACTCCTAGTAACCTTAATTCATAGTGAAAACCTAAATAGTAAGCAATTTTTAAGTGTCAGTCACATACCAACAGTTTATTAATACAAATTTTTATAATATTTAGAAACATAGACTTTCTAATGGAACATTCTTTAAAAATGTAGAACAGGGCTGGGCATGGTGGCTCAAGCCTGTAATCCCAGCACTTTGGGAGGCCAAGACGGGTGGATCATGAGGTCAGGAGATCGAGACCATCCTGGCTAACATGGTGAAACCCCGTCTCTACTAAAAAAATACAAAAAACTAGCCAGACATGGTGGCAGGTGCCTGTAGTCCCAGCTACTCAGGAGGCTGAGGCAGGAGAATGCCATGAACCCGGTAGGCGGAGCTTACAGTGAGCTGAGATCTGACCATTGCACTCCAGCCTGGGTGACAGAGTGAGACTCCGTCTCAAAAAAAATAAAATTAAATAAATAAATAAATAAATAAAAATGTAGAACAGGGCCGGGTGCAGTGACTCATGCCTGTAATCCAAGCACTTTGGGAGGCCGGGGTGGAAAGATCACAAGTTCAGGAAATCAAGACCATCCTGGCTAACATGGTGAAACCCCGTTTCTACTAAAAATACAAAAAATTAACCAGGCATGGTGGCGGGTGCCTGTAGTCCCAGGTATTTGGGATGCTGAGGCAGGAGAATGGCATGAACCCAGGAGGCGGAGCTTGTAGTGAGCTGAGAATGTGCCACTGCACTCCAGCCTGGGCAACAGAGTGAGACTCTTTCTCAAAAAAAAAATATATATGTTGTGGGAAGTCAGGGACCCTGAACAGAGGGACCAGCTGGAGCTGCGGCAGAGGAACATGAATTGTGAAGATTTCATGGACATTTATCAGTTCTCAAAATTAATACTCTTATAATTTCTTACACCTGTCTTCACTTTAATCTCTTAATCCTGTTATCTTCATATGCTGAGAATGTACATCACCTCAAGACCACTATTGTACAAACTGATTGTAAAACGTGTGTGTCTGAACAATGTGAAATCGGTGCACCTTGAAAATGAACAGAGCAACAGCGATTTCAGGGAACAAGGGAAGACAACCAAAGATCTGACTGCCTGCGGGATTGGGCAGAATAGAGCCATATTTTCCTTCTTGTAGAGAGCCTATAAACGGACGTGCAAGGAAGACAGATATCACTGAATTCTTTTCCCAGCAAGGAATATTAGTAATTAATACCCCGGGGAAGGAATACATTCCTAGGGGTTGGTCTATAAATGGCCGATCTGGGAGTGTCTGTCTTACGCAATTGAGATAAGGACTGAAATACACCCAGGTCTCCTGCAGTACCCTCAGGCTTATTAGGGTGTGGAAAAGATCCTGCCTTGGTAAATTTGAGGTCAAACTGGTTCTCTGCTCTCAGATCCTGTTTTCTGTTGTTTAAGATGTTTATCAAGACAATACATATGTGCACAGCCAAACATAGCCCCTCATCAGTAATTCTAATTTTGCCCTTTGCCTTGTGATCTTTGCATTGCTTTTTGCCTTGTGATCTTTATTGCCCTTTAAAGCATGTGATCTTTGTGATCTACTCCCTGTTTGTACACCCACTCCCCTTTTAAAGTCCTTAATAAAAACCTGCTGGTTTTGTGGCTCAGGGGACATCACAGAGCTACCAATATGTGATGTCATCCCGGAGGCCCAGCTGTAAAATTCCTCTCTTTATACTCTTTCTCTTTATTTCTCAGACTGGCCAACACTTAGGGAAAATAGAAAGGACCTACGTTGAAATATTGGAGGCTGGTTCCCCTGATAAAAATGTAGAACAGGACATTTTTACTAACAAATATAAATATCTTGTTTCTCTGAAATAAGAAGTCAAAATATTTAAGCTTCAACTCATAATTAGTCATTAATGTCTTAGAATTATATCTTATTTAGAGATAATTTGGATATTCAATGAATATTCATCCTTTAATTTAGCATAGCAAATTTTAAGGGTATCGTTACCAAAAAGATTTAAAAAACCTTTAAAAACGTTTGTATTAGGGTTCTCTAGAGAGACAGAAGTAATAGGAGAGAGAGATATATATATGTATGTGTATATATATACGGCCATGTATGTATATATATGTGTGTATATATGTATGTGTGTGTGTGTGTGTATATATATACACACACATAAAGGGAAGTTTATTAAGTATTAACTTACAGGATCACAAGGTCCCACAATAGGCTGTCTAGAAGCTGAGCAGCAAGGAAAGCCAGTCTGAGTCCCAAAACTGAAGAACTTGGAGTCTGATGTTCAAGGGCAGGAAGGGTCCAGCTTGGGAGCAACATGTTGGCTGGGAGGCTAGGCCAGTCTAGTGTTTTGTTTTTTTTTTTTGAAACAAAGTCTTACTCTTGTGTCCCAGGCTGGAATGCAGTGGTACGATCTCAGCTCACTGCAATCTCCGCCTCCCAGATTCAAGCGATTCTCCTGCCTCAGCCTCCTGAGTAGCTGGGATTACAGGTGCCTGCCACCACTTCTGACTAATTTTGGTATTTTTAGTAGAGACAAGGTTTTGTCATGTTGGTTAGGCTGGTCTTGAACTTCTGACCTCAGGTGTTCCACCCGCCTTGACCTCCCAAAGTTCTGGGATTACAGGCATGAACCACTGCGCCTGATCCCAGTCTTGTTGTTTTACATTTTTCTGCCTGCTTTATATTCTAGTGGCTGATTTTGATGGTGCCCACCCAGATTAAGGGTGGTCTGCCTTTCCCAGTCCACTGACTCAAATGTTAATCTCTTTTGGCAACACCCTCAAAGACACAGCCAGGATCAATAATTTGCATTTTTCAATCCTATCAAGTTGATACTCAGAATTAACCATCACAACCTTTTTAAGTAAGTATATTATAAAACTTAATAGGTATTAAAGTTCATTTATAAACTCTTATTCCATTTATATCTATTTAATTTATTCACCCTTAACAATTATGTTTGGAAAAGTTTATAAGACATAGGACACATCTGGTCATCATCTCAAGTTAAATTTTCTATTAACTATTTTTATATTACTATATGTTAGGCAAGTATCCTAAAGGCAGGAAACTTAAAGGTTCATTTGGGCCTTTTTACAAGTCAGTTTTGTAACTTGTATACTATATACAAACACAAACATTTACACAAGTACACATAAAAATACAGACAAAGATTTTATAGTTTTGATTTGTGAAAGGAAAATAAATCTTGGCACCACAAAATCACTAAGCCAAAGGGAAAAGGCAAGCTGGAAACTGCTTAGGGCAAATCTGCCTCCCATTTTATTATCCCTAAATAAGAGCTGCAGAGACAAGAAGCTACATATCTCCCTCACAATTTTCCCACAAGGAAATTCTTTGTGGACAAAGAACCAACAGAACTCAAAGTCATCCCTCTGAGGCTCACCTGAGACAAATACATATCTAATTACTTCCTCTGAACTATTGTTTATGTAAAAATGCAGATTCACTGAGACAAATTAAATTGTGTATTCAGTGGAAGACTGATCAAGTCCTTAAAATAATGTGGCCTTTTGTCTTTTATCGACTTCTGACATGGAAACCCCCACTTTGAGTTGTCCTGCCTTACTGGACTGAACCAATGTACATTTTACACATATTGATTGATGTCTCATATCTCCCTAAAATGTATAAAAGCAAACTGTACCCCGACCACCTTGAGCACATGTTGTCAGGATGTCCTGAGGTTGTGTCATGGGTACTTTCTTAACTTTGGCAAAACAAACTTTCTGATTTGACTAAGACCTGTCTCAGTTATTAGGGGTTCACAGATTTTACTATTTTACCCATGAGTCAGGCAAAACTCATTAGTTAAAAAAAAACAATTGGAATCAAACTGTGGCTTTGTAAATGGAACAAGTTAAAGTTTATCTGTCTCACAGGCTGAAGCCCTTACTGATTTAAAAAACAAGGTAGCAAATTTTTGTTTCATAGCACAGAGGAAGAACTTAAGCTTTCAAAAAGGCCAGTGAAGTTTTACATTATTCTTGGCACAAATCTGCTCAATAAAACAGAAGCAAACGAAGGGAGTGCATACAGTTAGTAAGGTGTAAAAAAGAAATAAAATTCTAAGCCACCCAACTGACTGATAGGCCCTCCCCTCTGCTAAGGGCATTCCAGAGTTAACCTGAAAAATTAGTTCAGGCCATGATGGGAAGTGGAGGGCCGTTGGATGTGCCTCACAGCTGACCAGTGTCAACATCAACACAAAGACCTTAAGACTAATAGAACAGGCTGGATGTGGTGGCTAGCTCCTGTAATCCCAGTACTTTGGAAGGCAGAGGCAGGTGGATCACTTGAGGTCAGGAGTTTAAGACCAGCCTGGCTAGCTTTTGAATTTGTTTGCTCTCGCTTCTCTAGTTCTTTTAACTGTGATGTTAGAGTGTTGATTTTAGATCTTTCCTATTTTGTCTTGTGGGCATTTAGTGCTATAAATTTCCCTCTACACACTGCTTTAAATGTGTCCCAGAGATTCTGATACTTTGTGTTTTTGTTCTCATTGGTTTCAAAGAACATCTTTGTTTCTGCCTTCATTTTGTTGTTTGTCTAGTAGTCATTTAGGAGCAATTGTTCAATTTTCATGTAGTCGTGCAGTTTTGAGTGAGTTTCTTAATCCTGAGTTCTAATTTGATTGCACTGTGGTCTGAGAGACAGTTTGGTGTGATTTATGTTCTATTACATTTCCTGAGGATTGCTTTACTTCCAAGTATGTAGTCAATTTTCGAATAAGTGCAATGTGGTGCCGAGAAGAATGTATCTTCTGTTGATTTGGGGTGGAGAGTTCTGTAGATGTCTATTAGGTCAGCTTGGTTCAGAGCTGAGTTCAAGTCCTGGATATCCTTGTTAAACTTCTGTCTTGTTCATCTGTCTAATATTGACAGTGGGGTGTTAAAGTCTCCCATTATTGTTGTGTGGGAGTCTAAGTCTCTTTGTAGGTCTCTAAGTACTTGCTTTATGAATATGGGTTCTCCTGTATTGGGTGCATATATATTTAGGATAGTTAGCTCTTCTTGTTGAATTGATCCCTTTACCATTATGTAATGGCCTTCTTTGCCTCTTTTGATCTTGGTTGGTTTAAAGTCTGTTTTATCAGAGACTAGGATTGCAACCCCTGCTTTTTTTTTGCTTTCCATTTGCTTGGTAGATCTTCCTCCATCCCTTTATTTTGAGCCTATGTGTGTATTTGCATGTTAGATGGGTCTCCTGAATACAGCACACTGATGAGTCTTAACTCTTTATCCAATTTGCCAGTCTGTGTCTTTTAATTGGGGCATTTAGTCCATTTACATTTAAGGTTAATGTTGTTATGTGTGAATTTGATCCTGCCATTATGATGTTAACGGGTTATTTTGCCCGTTAGTTGATGCAGTTTCTTCCTAGCATTGATGGTCTTTACAATTTGGCATGTTTTTGCAGTGGCTGGTACTGGTTGTTCCTTTCCATGTTTACTGCTTTCTTCAGGAGCTCTTGTAAGGTAGGCTTGTGGTGACAGCATTTGCTTGTCTGTAAAGGAATTTATTTCTCCTTCACTTTATGAAGCTTAGCTTGGCTGGATATGAAATTCTGGGTTGAAAATTGTTTTCTTTAAGAATGTTGAATATTGGCCCCCACTCTCTTCTGGCTTGTAGAGTTTCTGCGGAGAGATCTGCTGTTAGTCTGATGGGTTTCCCTTTATGAGTAACCTGACCTTTCTCTCTGGCTGCACTTAACAGTTGTTCCTTCATTTCAACCTTGGTGAATCTGACAATTATGTGTCTTACTTTTGCTCTTCTCGAGGAATATCTTTGTTGTGTTTTCTGTATTTCCTGATATTGAATGCTGGCCTGCCTTGTTAGGTTGGGGAAGTTCTCCTGAATAATATCCTGAAGAGTGTTTTTCAACTTGGTTGTATTCTTCCTGTCACTTTCAGGTACACCAATCATAGATTTGGTCTTTTCACATAGTCCCATAGTTCTTGGAGGCTTTGTTCATTTCTTTTTGCTCTTTTTTCTCTAAACTTCTCACTTTATTTTATTGATTTGATCTTCAATCACTGATACCCTTTCTTTCACTTGATCAAATCAGCTATTGAAGGTTGTGCATGCATCGTGAAGTTCTTGTGCCATGGTTTTTAGCTCCATCAGGTCGTTTAAGGTCTTCTCTTCACTGCTTATTCTAGTTAGCCATTTGTCTAATCTGTTTTCAAGGTTTTTAGCTTCGTTGCAATGGGTTCGAACATCCTCCTTTAGCTCGGAGTAATTTGTTATTACCAACTTTCTGAAGCCTACTTCTGTCAGCTTGTCAAAGTCATTCTTCATTCAGCTTTGTTCTGTTGCTGGTGAGGAGCCACAATCCTTTGGAGGAGAAGAACTGCTCTGGTTTTTAGAATTTTCAGCTTTTCTTGTCTGGTTTCTCCCCATCTTTTTTGGTTTTATCTACCTTTGGTCTTTGATGTTGGTGACCTACAACTGGGGTTTTGGTGTGGATGTCCTTTTTGTTGATGTTGATGCTATTCCTTTCTGTTTGTTAGTTTTCCTTCTAACAGTCAGGTCCCTCAGCTGCAGGTCTGTTGGAGTTTGCTGGAGTTCCGCTCCAGACCCTGTTTACCTGGGCATCACCAGCGGAGGCTGCAGAAAAGCAAATATTGCTGCCTGATCCTTCCTCTAGAATCTTCATCCCAGAGGGGCACCTAACTGTATGAGGTATCAGTCGGCCCCTACTGGGAGGTGTCTCCCAGTTAGGCTACATGGGGGTCAGGGACCCACTTGAGGAGGCAGTCTGTCCATTCTCAGAGCTCAAACACCATGCTGGGAGAAGTACTGCTCTCTTCAGAGCTGTCAAGCAGAGATGTTTATGTCTGTGGAAGTTTCTGCTGCCTTTTGTTCAGCTATACTCTGCCCCCAGAGGTGGAATGTACAGAGGCAACAGCCCTTGCTGAGCTGCGGTGGGCTCTGCCCAGTTCATGCTTCCCCAGCTGCTTTGTTTACCTACTCACGCTTCAGCAATGGTGGAAGCCCCTCCCCCAGCCAGGCTGCCACCTTGCAGTTCGATCTCAGACTGCTGCGCTAGTAGTGAGCAAGGCTCCATGGGCATAGGACCTGCTGAGCCAGGTGTGGGATATAATCTCCTGGTGTGCCGTTTGCTAAAACTGTTGGAAAAGCATGATATTTGGGTGGGAGTGTCCCTATTTTCCAGGTACTGTCTGTCATGGCTTACCTTGGCTAGGAAAGGGAAATCCCCAGATCCCTTGAGCTTCCCGGATGAGGCAATGCTCTGCCTTGTTTCAGTTTGCCCTCCGTGGGTTGCATCCACTGTCCAATCAGTCCCAGTGAGATGAGCCAGATACTTCAGTTGGAAATGCAGAAATCACCCATCTTCTGCATCGATCACGCTGGGAGCTACAGACTGGAGCTGTTCCTATTCAGCCATCTTGGAGCAGAATCTTGCCTGCTTCTTTACTGCACATGTGGTGACAAAAAGAAAAAAAAAAAAAAAGAAAATGGGGCCTTCATGTTCAACATACCTGGTCCCCTGGTAGCCTTTTCCTATTGGCACAATTGCTGGCATTCACCCGTGCAAGCTTCCACCTTGCTTATCTATGTTTGCAGCTCAATTTTCCAGGCTGTTCTTTGTTAGAAAAGAAATTATTTGGGGGCTGCTTTTTGTTAAAAGAGAAGGTTTGCCAAGGACTCCTTTACCTTCACTATCTGCCTAAATAATTTCTTTCTACCTCCTGTATCACTAACTCCATCTCCCAGAAAGTGTGGCCAGCCTCATGTCTATTAAACTCTTTCTCTACTGCAATGTAATGGTCTTTCTTTATGCAGCACACCAGAAGAACCCTGTGAGAGATTACAATACAAGTAAATTAAAATAAACACTTCAAATTAATTTCTTATAAACGTTTCTTCCCTGAGCTAAAGGCATCTCCTGAGGAAAGAAATTTTGTGGTGAGTCTAAGGAACTTTAACTGGTTTTCCTCTCTGATCTCAGCTGGATTGCTGCTTAGCTAACTTTCTAGATGTTAACATTTCACAGACATGGTAAGATTTACATCTCCAAGGGACCAAGAGGGCTCTTTTAACAGAATACTCTCAAATCTCTTAACTTTGGGGTGAAAGAACATGGTTTCCTGTACCTTTTGATTTAAAATTAACAGAAATTGATCACAATGTTTTTCTTTTCTTTTCTTCTCTTTTTTTTCTGAGACAGTGTCTGGCTTTGTCACCCAGTCTGGAGTACAGTATTGATGTCTCGGCTCACTGCAACTACTGCCTCCTGGGTTTAAGCAATTCTCATGCTTCAGCCTGCTGAGTAGCTGGGATCACAGGCATGCACCACCACACAGGCTATGTTTTTTTAAAATTTTTATTTTTTGAGATGGAGTTTCACTCTTATTGCCCAGGCTGGAGTGCAGTGGCACAATCTCCCCTCGCTGCAAGCTCTGCCTCCCGGGTTCATGCCATTCTCCTGCCTCAGCCTCCCAAGTAGCTGGGACTACAGGTGCCTGCCACCATGCCTGGCTAATTTTTTGTATTTTTTCAAGTGGAGATGGGGTTTCACTGTGTTAGCCAGGATGATCTCGATCTCCTGACCTCATGATCTGCCCACCTCGGCCTCCCAGAGTGCTGGGGTTACAGGCGTGAGCCACCGCGCCTGGCCCTTTTTAAAAAATTTTTAGTAGAGCCCAAGTTTCACTGGTCTCAAACTCCTGACCTCAAGGGATCTGCTTGCCTTGGCTTCCAAAATGCTGGGATTACAGATGTGAGCCACCATACCTGGCCCACAATGTTTTTCTAAAGTCCAAATTACAAACAACAAAAAGCAGCTGCAGTTTTAAAAGCATGGTATGTAATTTACACCAAGAAATGAAACCACCAGTGCCAGATTGCCAATGCTTGTGTTCTCCAAAGTGGTTTTCAGGAGGTTTAGCATTTATACATTTCATTGAATGGGAGAAGGCATGTAGGTGGTGTGAGGTGAATGGTTACATCCTTGTGAGACTTTAGTTAGTGCTCTGTAAATCTACATTTTACATAAGATAAGGTGAATGCTTTACAAAAAAAAAAGACGAAGTAAAGGAAAATCAGTTATGCAGATGTCTCAGGGTAAATGGAGGATTGATTGATCTCAGCTTGTCTGTTCTGTACTTGGAAAGATTAGCTTATAATTAACATTATCAGTCTGAATTTTAACAGAATTTAGTAATAGAAGCTAGACTTATATTGCAGACCTGAAGTTCTAATTGACGTGTCCTTGTTTTATGGCAGGATATACCTCCTGAAAGGTTAAGGCCAGCAAAAAACAATTTGTGAAGACAGTCATCAGGGAAGGGGTGGGTTGTCTAGGCAGTAAGTGCTTGTTGTTGATTCATTGGGGGTACAATCACAAGGGTATGGAAGATGGTCCTCCTACAAGCTGAGTTGCCTGTAAGTGGGGCCACAGGAGCTTGGGAGGTCCAGCTGAAGCCATTGTGAAAAACCTGAAAATATATCTCAAAAGGCCAATCTTAGGTTCTACGATAGTGATGTTATCTGTGGAAGTAATTGGGGAAGTTGCATATCTTGTGACCTCTGGAATAATGACTGGCAATCTTTTATGTCTAGACCTAGCAAAATTCAGGCCCCTCCATCCTCCTAGCCTAGTGGTCACTCATTAGCTTTACAACAGCAGTTGAGTTTTAGGGAAGGGCTATTATCATTTAAACTATAAACTAAATGTCTCCCAAAGTTACCTTAGCCTAAGCTCAGAAATAATTAAGGACAGCTTGAAGACCAAAGGCAAGAAAGAGTTTGGCCAGATTAGATCCCCTTCACTGCCATAATCTTCTAATTGCTGTAATTTTCGCAAAGGCAGTTTCAATCTTATCACTTAGACCCTCCAGGACAATGTTTAATAGACATAATGACAGTGAAAATCTTATGGTATACCTGGCTGTAAAGGGAAAGCTGTTGATAATTCGACATTAAACTTACTACTTGGTGTATATAGTTAAAGTTATTCTTTATAAGTCTAAAAATTTTTATGCTTTTTTTTACTAGTTGTGGTAGGCTGAATAGTGGACTTCCAAAGAAGTCCAAGTCCTCCAGAACCTATGAATCTGTTACCTTACCTGGCAAAAGGTACTCTGCAGATGTGTCTAGTGTTAGAAATCCTGAGATGGCCGGGTGCGGTGGCTCACATTTGTAATCCAGCACTTTGGGAGGCCGAGGCAGGCAGATCACAAGGTCAGGAGATTGAGACCATCCTGGCTAACATGGTTAAACCCCATCTCCACTAAAAATCCAAAAAAATTAGCTGGACATGGTGGCGGGTGCCTGTAGTCCCAGCTACTCAGGAGGCTGAGACAGGAGAATGGCATGAACCCAGGAGGTGGAGCTTGCAGTGAGCCGAGATCGCACCACTGCATGCCAGCCTGGGTGACAGAGCAAGACTCCGTCTCCAAAAAAAAAAGAAAAAGAAAAAAGAAATTTTGAGATGAGAAGATTATCTTGGATTTGACAAGTGGGCCCAGTCATATCACATGAATCTTTAAAATCAGAGTCTTTCTCTATTTTAGTTAACTGGAAAGATTTGAAAACAGAAGAGCCAGAGAGAATGCAATGTTGCTGGCTTTGGATATAGAGAAACAGGCCAAAAGTCAAGGAATCAGAATAGGTTCTAGCTGGAAATGGCAAGAAAATTGATTCTTTCTTTGAGTCTCAGAAGTAATTGTAAATCAAAAATAAAATTCTAAGCACCCCCAACCATCGGAATGGACCCCTCCTCTCAGCCAAGGGCATTCCAAAGTTAGTAGAAGAAAACTTTGAGTAAAAGCTCTTTGATACTGGCTTTGGTAATGATTTTTTAGGTATCACAATAAAAGCTCACACAACAAAAGCAAAAATAAACAAGTGGGACTACAATGATCTATGTTTACTTAGAAGTGTGCTTTATTCTCCAAACATATAATTTTTATTATTTATTTTAGATTATTTGCATTGACTTTGGAGGACATACTCTGTGTGGTAGACAGAATAATGGCACTACAAATTATGCATGTCATTGGTTTTTCCTGGCACCTCTGTAACCATTGTAGTCTTTTTTGAATCAAGGGATAAACAGATGTTGACTACAGAATATATGACCTCCCATATTAATAAAAATATCAACTAGTTTGTTCCTCTCTGTCAACTGTACATGCAGTTCCTAGGGATTTGATGACAGGTTGGCTAAACATATATATTTAACAGATTACAGAAGAAGCTATGTGTCACATGTGTGAAGAGACCACCAATAGGCTTTGTGTGAGCAACAGGGCTGTTTATTTCACCTGGGTGTAGGGGGGCTGAGTCCAAAAAAGGAGTTAGCAAAGGGAGGTGGGATTATCATTAGTTCTTATAGGTTTGGAATAGGCATACAAAGTACATTCTTAAGGGCGGGGAAGAATATTACAAAGTACCTACTTAAGGGTAGGGGAGACTATATCGTATCAGTTAGGGTGGGCAGGAAGAAATCACAATGGTGGAATGTCATCAGTTAAGGCTATTTTCAGTTCTTTTGTGGATCTTCAATTGCTTCAGGCCATCTGGATGTATACATGCAGGTCACAGGGGATATGATGGCTTAGCTTGGACTCAGAGACCTGACATTCCTGTCTTCTTATATTAATAAGAAAAACAACACAAAATAGTAGTGAAGTGTTGGGGCGGTGAAAACTTTTGGGGGTGGTATGGAGAGATAATGGGCGATGTTTCTCAGGGCTGCTTCCAGCAGGATTAGGGGCAGTGTGGGAACCTACAGTGGGAGAGATTAAACTGAAGAAAGGTTTTGGGGTAAGGGGTGATCTTGTGGGGTTGTTAGAAGGAGCATTTGTCATACAGAATTATTGGTGATGGCCTGGATGTGGTTTTGTATGAATTGAGAAACTAAACAGAAGACACAAGGCTTGAATAAAAGAAGGAGAAAAATAGGTATTAAAAGACTAAGAATTGGGAGTACCCAGGACATCCAATTAGAGAGTGTCCAGAAGGGTTCAGAGTTAATTACTTGCTTGGTTGGCGAGTTTTTGGGCTCTATCCTTGAGTTTTTTAATATTGTTATATACCAGGCCAGATTGATTTAGGTAAAAACAACACTCTTAATTTAAAAATATACAGAGTCCCCCCTCTTTTTTTTTTTAGCAGTGAGTGAGTTGGGGCCTTGGTGATTTTGGAGGAAAGAGAAATGAAAAGCCAGCAGTTGTTTGTTAAAGAAGGATTAGAAACAGGTAGGAGAGAGTGAGTAGTGAGACTGATAGTGTGGTGGAGATAGCTGGGGAGAGGTAGAGGGTGGCATAAGAATAGGAATGAGAATAAGAGTGAGTATAAAAGTAAAGAATAGGACTTCATCAGGTGAAACTATTGGAGTGTGTCCTGTCAGCAAAGATCATCCGTCCACTCCAAAGGGAGTCAAGAGTGGTGGGTTGTGGATAGATTTTCACGATGGAAAGGAAACAAGAGGTTTTAAGATGGGGGCTAACAGCTTGTAACCTACATGGAAGAGGTTATGAAATGATGACAGAATAGAATGGGCCTGTGAGGCTGGAAGGAGATTCTTTTTATTATTATTATTGGTCTAAGAACCATCTGCCTTGAGTGGAGAGGGATTGATAGGTGGAAACTTCAGTAGGAGAGTAAATAGGAGTGACCAATGAGACTGAGAAAAACTGGCCATGAGGTACAGAAGTTGGAACACTAGCTGCTTTTTTAGCTACCTTACCAGCATAAGCATTGCCCTAAGTGATGGGATCTGATGCCTTCTGATGGCCCTTGCAGTGAATGACTCCAGCTTCCTTTGGAAGTAAAGCAGCTTTAAGAAGAGTTTTAATTAAGGAGGCATTAATGACAGAGGATTCTTGTGTAGTGAGGAAATGTCTTTCTTCCCATATAACACCATGGTGGTGCAGGATATGGAAGGCGTATTTAGAGTCAATTTAAACATTGATGCGTAGTCCCTTTGCAAGGGTGAGGGCTCGAGTTAAGGCAACGAGTTCAGCTTGCTGAGAGGTAGTGGAGCAGGGCAGAGTAGTAGCCTCAATGATAGATGTGGAAGATACTATAGCACAGCCTGCATTTGCTGGTGAGTGGCGATTAGGCCTGGTGGAACTGCAATCAATAAACCAAGTGTGATCAGGGTGAGGAACAGGAAAGAAGGAAATAAGGGGAAATGGAGTGAATGTCAGGTGGATCAGAGAGATACAGTCATGGGGGTCAGATGTGGTATCTGGGATAATGTAGGAGGCTGGATTGAAGTCTGGGCCAGGAACAATGGTAATTGTGGGAGACTCAACAAAGAGTGAGTATAGCTGAAGGAACTGGGGGGCAGAAAGTATATGTGTCATGTGTGAAGAGGAAAATATATTTTGAAAGTTATGTGAACTGTAGAGAGTAAGTGGAGTATAGCTTATGATTTTGAGGGCCTTTAAAAGTATCAAAGCAGTGGCAGCCACTGCATGCAGACATGAGGGCTAGGCTAAAACAGTAAGGTCAGGGTGTTCAGACAGAAAGGCTACAGGGCACGGTCCTGGCTCTTGTGTAAGAATTCTGACCACACAGCCCTGTACTTTGGCTGTGTGTAATGAAGAGGGTTGGGATGAGTTAAGGAGAGCTAGTTTGGGAGCAGCTTTTAGGGCTGTTTTTTAAGGAATGGAAAGGGGAGTGGGGAAAGGATTTAGGATTTATGGGGTCAGCTAGGTTTATCTAGAACAGAATAATGGATTGTAGAGAGAGGTATTGAGGATAGGAGAGTATATGGGTTTGGCACCATGGGGTGGATAGGCAAGACAATTTGGTTGATAAGGCGTAGATCCTGAACTAACCTGTAAAACTTGTCCAGTCTTTGGACAGGTAAAATGGGGGAATTGTAAGGAGAGTTTATAGGCTTTAGAGGCCCATGCTGTAGCAGGAGAGTGGTAACAGGCTTTAATCCTTTTAAAGCCTGCTGTGGGATGGTATATTGGCTTTGAGTGGGGTAAGGGTGATTAGGTTTTAATGGGATGGTAAGGAGTGCATGATCGATTGCCAAGGAGGGAGTAGAGTTGTCCTATACTTGTGGGTTAAGGTGGGGAGATAAAAGAGGGGGATGTGAAGGAGGCTTTGAACTGGGGGAAAAGGTGGCAATGAGGTGTGGCTGTTGCCTAGGAATAGTCAGGGAAGCAGATAATTTAGTTAAAATGTCTTGACCTAATAAGGGAACTGGGCAGGTGGGGATAACTAAAAAGGAGTGCATAAAAGAATATTGTCTAAGTTGGCACCAGAGTTGGGGAGTTTTAAGAGGTTTAGAAGCCTGGCTGTCAATACCCACAACAGTTATGGAGGCAAGGGAAACGGGTCCTTGAAAAGAAGGTAATGTGGAGTGGTTAGCCTTCATATTGATTAAGAAGGGGACGAACGTACCCTCCACTGTAAGAGTTGCCCAAAGCATTTGTGATGGTCCTGTAGGCTTCTGAGGTGATTGGGCAGTGTCAGTCTTCAGTCCCTAAGCCAAGAAGATCTGGGAAGGAGTCAGTCAGAGATGCTTAGGTCAGAATTCCAGGGGATCTGGGAGTGGCTGCTGGGTGAGTTGGACAGTCCGATTTCGAGTGAATTTTTTAACCTTGCTTTTTGGCTTCTGATTTTGGCCCATGTTTACTTTGGGGTGGAGACAACATTTAAATATATTCCAATTAGGCCCTATATGTCAAAGGTCTTTTTAGGACACAGAGGTATGCAATTGCACAATTTCTGTAAACTGGCCAGAACTAGTCTATGATTAGTAGTATTTTTATCAGAAGAAAGTTACTGAAATCAGTATCTTATCCAGTAAAACTTACAGCTGTGACTGGTGGAACAGGAGTTCAGTTTTTCGGCATCTGGTGGAGCTGAAAATTGTTTTATTAGTCCTTGTTTTTCTTTTTCAGCTTAAAATAGCTTCTAGAGAAAAAGAAAACCTTATGGCAGTTAGAACATAATTTATCCTTTAAACATAGGGGTGTGTGAATTAAATTTTGCCTAATATAGTCTTAGGTATCTTAAGACCTAAGATAGGTCTTTCATAATTTGATATCTTATTGCCACAGAAAGTCTGTTCTGTCGGTCTTCCGATCTCTATTTTAATATCAATGCTGGTCAGTTGTTGTGTCTACACCATAAAAGAGAGAGGGTATAATGGGACATGTCTGCCTTCCTGTCCCATCGTGGAGGGGAACTAAATTTTTAAATTTTTGTGGGGTTCCCTTGGCCAATGGGGGTGGGGTTCATTCAGACAGTAGGCGGCTTAGGATTTTAATTTTTAGTTTATATTCCCCCTTTTTGGTCAAGATATACCAGAAGCAGCGTTGATGGCCAAGATTTTATTTTGTCCTATACAGTTGCTGGGGTGATGTGGCTACTTGTCCAGGATCAGACATGTCCCTTGGCAGGAACCCTATAGCCAAGGAAATTTGAACCAGAAGACTTATAAACAACTAAACATTTTAGGCCACTTGGGAATAGAGGTGGGTAGGCACTCATTAATCCTTAAAACCCTCTAAGTAACATAAAAGCTTCAGAAGAAGGCCGGGCGCGGTGGCTCAAGCCTGTAATCCCAGCACTTTGGGAGGCCGAGACCGGTAGATCACGAGGTCAGGAGATCAAGACCATCCTGGCTAACACGGTGAAACCCCGTCTCTACTAAAAAATACAAAAACTAGCCGGGCGAGGTGGCGCAAGCCTGTAATCCCAGCACTTTGGGAGGCTGAGACCGGTAGATCACGAGGTCAGGAAATCGAGACCATCCTGGCTAACATGGTGAAACCCCGTCTCTACTAAAAAATAAAAAACTAGCTGGGCGAGGTGGCGGGCGCCTGTAGTCCCAGCTACTCAGGAGGCTGAGGCAGGAGAATGGCGTAAACCCAGGAGGCGGAG
>NW_012115154.1:11536091-11536547 GCF_000951035.1 Colobus angolensis palliatus | reverse complement strand
TAGTCCCAGCTACTCGGGAGGCTGAGGCAGGAGAATGGCGTGAACCTGGGGAGGCGAAGCTTTCAGTGAGCTGAGATCCGGCCACTGCGCTCCAGTCTGGGTGACAGAGCCAGACTCCGTGTCAAAAAAAAAAAGCTTCAGAAGATTAGTAATAACAAACTTCTCCAAGCTAAAAGAGGATGTTCTAACCCATTGCAACGAAGCTAAAAACCTTGAAAACAGATTAGACAAATGGCTAACTAGAATAAACAGTGTAGAGAAGACCTTAAATGACCTGATGGAGCTAAAAACCATGGCACAAGAACTTCATGATGCATGCACAACCTTCAATAGCCGATTTGATCAAGTGAAAGAAAGGGTGTCAGTGCTTGAAGATCAAATTAGTGGAATAAAGCAAGAGGACAAGATTAAAGAAAAAAGAGTGAAAAGAAACAAACAAAGCCTCCAAGAAATATG
>NW_012115154.1:11519431-11532106 GCF_000951035.1 Colobus angolensis palliatus | reverse complement strand
TAAAAAAGGATGAGTTTGTGTCCTTTGTAGGGACATGGATGCAGCTGGAAACCATCATTCTCAGCAAACTATCACAAGAACAGAAAACGAAACACCGCATATTCTCACTCATAGGTGGAAATTGAACAATGAGAGTACTTGGACTCTGGAAAGGGAACATCACACACCGGGGCTTATTATGGGGAGGGGGGAAGGGGGAGGGATGGCATTGGGAGTTATATCTGATGTAAATGATGAGTTGATGGGTGCTGACGAGTTGATGGGTACAGCATACCAACATGGCACAAATATACATATGTAAAAAATCTGCACATTATGCTCATGTACCCTAGGACTTAAAGTACAACAAAAAAATTGACTTATTTATAAGTTCTATGTGTTGAGCCATCAGCTATTTAGACACCTGTGTACCCATCTTTGATTGGGAAGGTCCGAACTAATTTTCTCTCTGAAAACTGGCCCTTACAAGCTCAGACCCTCACCTCTTCTGCAATTGTCCCTAGTCCTAGGGGAATTTTAAATAGTTTTCAAATTCTGGATCAGGTAGAGATATAGATAAACTTTATTGTATTACTAAAGCTTGTAAACTATAAACAGTTCTAAAGAAAAAGGTTTTCTTGACTCTGAAAACAAAACATGAATAATTAGCAATGATTATTTGATTTTGAGAATGTTTTCTGAAGATGTTACAAGGTTCAAAACATTTGATTAAAACAGAATCAGAGATTATTGTAAAATTATAGTTACTTGTTTAACCATAGTGATAAAAAAACTTTGAAGTCAATACAGAAAGTTATATGAATGTAAAAACTTTAACTCCCTTTATGCATAATTTTCCTAAGTAATTAAAAATCTGATGAAGATAACATAGGAAATATCTTGAAAAAAAATTATCTATGTCCTAATCCCTGGAGCCTGTATGTACCCTTACATGGCAAAAAGGGCCCTCCAGATGTCATTAAGTTAAGAAGACTATCCAGCGTTATCTGGGTGGGCCTAATGTAATACTAAAACTTCCTATAAGGGAAAGAGGGAGGCAGGAGTGTCAAGGGGAGAGAAGAAGATGTGATGACAGATGCAGAGTTCAGAGTGATGCAAAGAAGGAGCTGTAAGCCAAGGAATGCAGGTGGCCTCTAGACTCTGGAAAGGCATTGGAACACATTCTCTCCTAGAGCCTGCAGAAGGAGTACAGCCCTGCCAACTCCTTGATTTAGGACTTCTGATCTCCAGAACTGTAAGATAATAAATGTGTGTTGTTTATAGACACTAGATTTATAGCAGATTGTTACAACAGCAATAGGAGACCAATACATGCTGCATAATTTCCATCATTTGAGATATATTTAAGCATTTTTTTCAGTTTCTGTGAAGTTATTTATGTGTATGCTTGAAAAGCATGTGTATTTTTGAGTACCATGTTTTATATACACCTGTTGGATTAAGGTTTAAAGTTATTTTCATTAAGTAGTCTATATGCTGACTGAATTTGTAAAATAATATACAGAGAGTGGTATATTAAAATTAATTAATGTGATAGTATTAAGAGGTAGGGCCTTTGGGATGTGATTAGGTCATAAGGTTGAAATCCTCATAAATCCTCATAGATGGTATTAATGCCCTTGTAAAAGAGGCTTCAGAAAACTGCCTAACATTTTGCCTTTTCTCTCTGTCACGTGAGGGTGTAGTATTCACTCCTTTTGCCCTTCCGCTCTTCTGCCATTTGAGAACAAGCCACAAGATACCATCCTGGAAGCAGAGAGCAAGCCTTCACCAGCCACGGAATATGCTACTGCCTTGGCCTTGGGCCTCCCAGGCTCCAGAGCTGTGAGAAATAAATTTCTATTGTTTATAAATTACCAAGTATCTGGCATTTTCTAACAGCAGGAAGAACAGACTAAGACGACCCCTTTGTGTCAATACCCCATAAGGTTAAGTGGTGATTCTAATTCCTCTCATCAAAGACTATTATTTTCTCTTATTGAACTTCATATAAATAGAATCATAATATACATACTTCTTGGTTTCTAGTTTCTTTCAGTGAACATTATTTTTATGGGATTTACCTAGGCTGTTGCACTTAGCGGTAACTAAATTTTTTTCACTGACGTTTAGTATTATATTATCGAAGTGTACCATTCTTTATTTTAGCATTGTAATATTGATAGACATTTTCCCCGTTTTTGCTATTTTGAATAAACCTGTTAAGATTTTTTTGTACATGTCTTTTGGTACAAATATCCGCTAATTTAATGTGGGTCTGTACAGTCAGTTCTCCTATAATGTGCCATATATGTTCCTAAAAATCACTACAATATCCAAAAGTGTACAATGAAAACTGAAAGAGTTATGAGAAGAATGGAATTAATGATATAGCACTCAAATACATTGTCAGTGATAAATAAAGCAGTAAACTAAAGGAATAGTACACTATTACACATATTTGATAGTTAAGACATACATAAATACTATAATAATTATGAGAGTTTATATTGAAGAATACATGAAATTTGCTTATGGAAATAGGTGTCAGGCGGTAGCAGCATGTGGGTTACTGTGAAGTATTAGAAGAATTATCAGACATCAGACGGAAGGCTGTAACACCAGGTGTGGATGGGCATGATTCATTGTCTTTGGTTCAGTTTGTTGACTCTTGATCTTTTGCAATTCTTAAATACTTGGGCATTTTTTTTTTTTGCCTTTGGGGTGTAGTATTTTGAGATTTTTAACGCATGTCTGTTTTTTCAAAATTGCCCTTTTTGATCCAATGTGTAGCTATCTTCTTCAAGTAGTTTTAGTATCACTGCTGAAAATTCTTTTGTGACTTTCTTATCTGAACTTATGGTGTCATCTAATGGCTGAAGGCTTTGGAGATTGTAGTGATGTTTGAAACCACTGAATTAGCCATTAATAACACTGAATGGAGCCACTTCTACAGGATTGGGTAATTTCTGTTTAAGGTCTTCACATATAAATAGTATGCCCTTTTTTTCCGTTTTCTCTGCTGGTATTTTGAACCAGGACACTTAAACATGTTTGGGATATTGAAAGAATGTTTGCTTATATACAGTAGTTTTCAAATGTAACAAGATAATAAGCAAACCCTTAAGGTCAATATACTCAGTGTACCGAGATAGCTGGTAGATGTTTGAGGTATATGAGTGTGTTTTGTGTATTCTTATGTGAATTGGTTTAACTTGGTACAGTTTGTATTTCACCTTGTGTTTCTTGCTGGTGAAACTGCCCTTAAGAAAATGTGAAATTCTTATTATGCTCAAATTTTTTCCCAATAAATTGATTGCACTGCAAAATATTTGACTTTTCAAAAAAGGTATTATACTTTTCAAAAGAAGATATGCATGTGACCAAGGAGCATATGAAGAAAAGCTCAGTATCACTGATCATTAGAGAATGCAAATCATCTCACACCAGTCAGAATGGCTATTATTAAAAGGTCAAAAAAATAACAGATGCTAGTGATGTTGTGGTGAAAAGGAATGCTTGCATGCTGTTGATATGAGTGTAAATTAGTTCAACCATTGTGGAAAGCAGTGTGGTGACTCCTATAAGAGCCAAAAACAGAACTACCATTCAACCCAGAAATCTCATTCCTTTGGGCATATACCCAAAGGAATAGAAATCACTTTACCATAAACACACATGCAGTTGAATGTTCACTGTGGCACTGTTCACTATAGTAAAGACATAGAATCAAGCTAAATGCCCATCAATGACAGATTGGATAAAGAAAATGTGGTACTTATACACCATGGAGTACTATGCAGCCATAAAAAAGAACAAGATCATGTCTTATGAGAACACAGAGGAAATTGAAGGTCATTGTCCTAAGCAGACCAACACAAGAACAGAAAACCAAATATCACATATTCTCAGCCTTTTTTTTTTTTGACAGAGTTTTGCTCCTGTTGCCCAGGCTGGAGTGCAATGGCATGATCTTGGCTCACTGCAACCTCTGCCTCCCAGGTTCATGTGGTTCTCCTGCCTCAGCCTCCTGAGTAGCAGGGATTACAGGCTCCTACCACCACGCCCAGCTAATTTTTGTATTTTTAGTAGAGATGGTGTTTCACCATGTTGGCCAGGCTGGTCTCGAACTCCTAACCTCAGGTGATCCACCCACCTCAGCCTCCCAAAGTATTGGGATTACAGGTGTGAGCCACCATGCTGGCATATTGTCATTTGTAAGTGAGAGCTAAATAATGAAAACTCATGACACAAAGAGGGAAACAACAGACACTGAAGCCTACTTAAGGGTTAGGGTGGGAGAAGGGAGAGGATTAGAAAAAATAACTATTGAGTACTAGGCTTAGTATAGGAGTCCCTATACTGCTGTCAGAAAATTTCTCAGCAGAAGTTCTACAGTCCAGGAGAGAGTAGGATGATGTATTCAAGATGGTAAAAGCAAAAACAACAACAACAACAACAACAACAAAACTGCCAACCAAAAATACTCTACCTAGCAAAGCTTTCTTTCAGACACGAGGGAGAAATAAAAACTTTTCCTGACAAATAAAAGCTAAGGGAGTTTATTACCACTAGGCCTGTCTTATAGGAATTGCTAAAGGGAGTTCTTTAAGCTGAAACTAAAGGCTGCTAAGGAATGACATAAGATGTATAAAAGTATAAAACTTGATGATACAAGTAATATATAGTGATACTCAGAATACTCTAATACTATAAATGTGGTGAATTCAGAAATTTTGTCTGTAGTATTATGGTTAAAAACAAAATTATCAAAAACAACTGCAGGTACAATAAATTGTTATGGGATACAAATTACAAAAAGATGTAAATTTTGTCATCAATGTCATAAAAGGTGGGAGGGGCTATAAATGTAGAGTTTTTGTATGTGATTAAAGTTAAGTTGTTATTAGCTTAAAATAGCTTGTTATAAGCATACAATGTTTTATATAAGCCTCAAGGTAGACACAAAGCAAAACTCTACAGCAGTTACACAAAATATAAAAAGAATTAAAAGCACAGCACTACAGAAAACCATCAAACCACAGTGAAAGACAGCAAGTGAGAAAAAGACAAAATATCCACAAAACACCCAGAAAACAAATTACAAAATGGGAGTCGAAAGTTCTTACCTATCAATTACTATATCAAATGTAAATAGATTAAATTCTCAAATTAAAAGACATAAAAGTGACTGAATGAATTAAAACAAACAGAAAAAGATCTTAGTATAGACTACTTATAAGTGATTCTCTTTATTAGTAAGGACACAGAGAGAGTAAAATTGAAGGGATGGAAGAAGATATTTTACACAAACAGAAATCAAAAAAGACCAGGGAGAGCTGTACTCATGTCAACAAAATAGTCCTTAAGTCAAAAACCTTAAAAAGGAGACAAAGAAGGTCATTATATAATAATAAAGGGATAAATTCATAAAGAGGACATAACAATTGTAAATACATATAAACCCAAAATTGGAGCATGTAATGTATTATGAAACTATTAAATAATCTAAAGGGAGAAATGTACACTAATACTATAATATTAGGGAAACACAATGCCCCACTTTCCAAAACAGACAAATCATTTAAACAGAAAATCAATAGAGAAACATTGGACTTGAATTACACATTTGACCAAATCAACCAGACAAACAGAACATTGTATCCAACTGTAACAGAATACACAGTTGTCTCAAGTGGACATGGGACATTCTCTAAGATAGATCATGTTAGGCCAAAAACAAACAAACAAACAAAAAACAAGTCTTAACAAATTTAAGAAAATTGAAATCATATCAAGTATCTTCTCCAATTACGATGGCATAAAACTAGAAATCAATAACAGGAGAAATGTTGGAAAATTCTTAAAAATGTGGAAATTAAACAAAATGCCTTTAAATAATCAAGAGGCCACAGAAGAAATTAAGAGGGAGATTAATAATCTTACAAACAAAAATGGAAATACAATATACCAAAACTTATGGGATGCAGCAAAGCAGTTCTGAGAGGGGAATTAATAGCAAACCCTATAGGGAAAGACATTTGGGACAGGCCATCCAAGAAGCAGAAGGATAGCTTTATGTTCCTCCAGGAATTGAAAAAGAAATATGCTCCAGCTCCCTTGGCCGGGCGCGATGGCTCACGCCTGTAATCCCAGCACTTTGGGAGGCTGAGATGGGCGGATCACGAGGTCAGGAGATCGAGACCATCCTGGCTAACACGGTGAAGCCCTGTCTCTACTAAAAATACAAAAAAACTAGCCGGGCGTGGTGGCGGCGCCTGTAGTCCCAGCTACTCAGGAGGCTGAGGCAGGAGAATGGCGTAAACCTGGGAGGCGGAGCTTGCAGTGAGCCGAGATTGCGCCACTGCACTCCAGCCTGGGCGACAGAGGGAGACTCCGTCTCAAAAAAGAAAGGAAAGGAAGAAAGGAAAGGAAGAAAGAAAGAAAAGAAGAAAGAAAGAAAGAAGGATGCTCCAACTCCCTTTTTACACTGAGACAGAAGCCACAAGTGTGATCTTAAGCATGGAGTTCGATGGGGGGGATGAAGAAGTAGAGCCTGGTGGATTGTGAAATTAAAGCTATAGCACCCAGTTTACAACATAGCTATTGAGGAAGGATGAGACAGTTTCTGTTCTTGGGTAAGGCTGTAGGGCAGAAGGTTATCTGAACAGCTCTGCATACACACACACACACACACACACACACACACACAATCACATGTACACAGTTTTGCACACACAGTCACACACAGAGAATTAGACCACTTTGTGGGGGGGAAAGGGGGACTTCCTATACCTCATGTACACTGTGCTTTGCATGTTCATATGGTTAGGTGTATATACTACAAAAGTCCCTGAGATACGTATTATTAAACCAATGCTACAGAGAGAGAACTGAGGATCATATAAACTAATTAATGTACCTAAGGTTATACAGGAAGTAAGTGGCCAGGTTAAATTAATATCTAGGTTTCTCTAGTTACAAAGGTCATCCCCTTCTCATTACACCATGTTGCATCTCTCAATTTAAAATTACAGTTTAAGATTACAGCTCTGTGCGAAAAGTTTAGGACTATTTCCAACCTGGCAGCTTAGTTAAATACAAGAAGATGAACCAGTCTGCATTGCCCAGAGGGATTTCTGAAGGAACCAGGAGGAAGAGGTAGTTTGTGAGCCTCTTCAGACCAGCTGGCAGGAGGTCCCAACACGCCCTCTTAGCCTTTCAAGATGTCATTTTAGACAGATTTTGCTTCTGCAGGAAAAGTCAACAGTAGCTGCACAATGGCAAATGTCATGAATATGTCCTCAGGACAGGAGACAGATTGTCCTTCCTGGTTTTATAGGCAAAATACTGTCCTTGTGTCAGGGATCAATTTAATCCACCTATCTTTACTTGCTTGCCATTTCAACCTCTTAAATACTATGAAATAGTTCTCGCTGAATCTCAATTTGCCAGTTTGGCACTACCCTGATCCAAGTACCCTGCTCTCGCACTCCAACCCTGTATTCAGTCTTGTAGTATCTCTAGGGAGTGACCCAGATACATTCCCTGGGTAAATTTTCAGGGCTCCAATTCCATTGGTAAATGGTTGTTGACAGAAAGTCCCATATGAACCAAGAACTTCATCTGTCTGCATTGTACACACAGAAAGCTCACCCACGCTTTTCTTTTAAGTGTCTGCCTCCCAGCCCTAGATACATTTTGAGATGATTTAGATAAATAATTGATATCAGACCTTGGCATTTCTGCCCAATTTCTGCATTACACCCTCTTGAGGATGACTACCTTATCCTGGTTTGCCCAGAACTTTCCGAGGTTGAGCACTGAAAGTGTTCTGTCCTGGGAGACTCCTCAGCTCTGGACAAATCAAGGTAATGGACCATTCTAATTCCTATTTTTGTCTCGGATTCTAGCTCACAAAGTACTTCAGCACTCAGGTTAATTTCTAGCGGCCTTGTTCCATTGCGATGTTTCTTTAACACTTATTTATTTATTATTTGTTTATTTTTTCATAGGTTATTGGGGTACACGTGGTATTTGATTATATGAATAAGTTCTTTAGTGGTGATTTGTGAGATTCTGGTGCACCCATCACCTACACAGAATACAACTGCGCCATATATGTTGTCTTTTATCCCTCACTTCCCTCCCACTCTTCCTCACAAGTCCCCAAAGTCCATTGTATCATTCTTAAGCCTTTGTGTCATCATAGCTTAGCTCCCACATATCAGTGAGTTCTCACTGGTTTTCCATTCCTGAGTTACTTCACTTAGAATAATAGTCTCCAGTCTCATTCAGGTCACTGCAAATGTGGTTAATTCATTCCTTTTTATGGCTGAGTAGTATTCCATCATACATTTATATCAGTTTCTTTATCCACTTGTTGATTGATGGGCATTTGGGTTGGTCTTATGATTTTGCAGTTGTGAATTGTGCTGCTATAGACATGCGTGTGCAAGTGTATTTTTTGTGTAGTGACTGCTTTTCCTTTGAGTAGATTTCACCAGTAGTGAAATTGCTGGATCAAATGGTAGCTCTACTTTTAGGACTCTCCACACTCTTTTCCATGGTGGTTGTAGTAGTTTACATTCCCACCAGCAATGTAGAAGTGTTCCCTGATCACCGTATCCATGCCAACATCCACTGTTTTTGATTTTTTGATTATGGCCATTCTTGTGGGAGTGAGGTGGTATTACATTGTGGTTTTCATTTGCATTTCCCTGATCATTAGTGATATTGAACATTTTTCCCTATGTTTGCTGGTCATTTGCATATCTTCTTTTGAGAATTGTCTATTGATGTCTTTAGCCCACTTTTGGATGGGACTGTTTGTTTTTTTCTTACTGATATGTTGGAGTTTGTTGTAGATTCTGAATATTAGTCATTTATCAGATGTATGGATTGGGAAGATTTTCTCCCGTTCTGTGGGTTGTCTGTTTATTCTGCTGACTGTTCCTTTTGCAGTGCAAAAGCGCTTTAGTTTAATTAAGTCCCAACTATTTATCTTTGTTTTTATTGCATTTGCTTTTGGGTTATTGGTCATGAAATCCTTGCCTAAGCCAATGTCTAGAAGGGTTATCTTCTAGAATTTTTATAGTTTTGGCTCTTTTAGATTTAAGTCCTTGATCCATCTTGAGTTGATTTTTGTATAAGGTGAGAGAGGAAGATCCATTTTCATTATCCTACATGTGGCTAGCCAATTGTCACAGCACCATTTGCTGAAAAGGGTGTCCTTTCTTTACTTTATGTTTTCGTTTTTTCAAAGATCAGTTGGGGGTAACTATTTGGTTTTATTTCTGGGTTGTCTATTCTATTCCATTGGTCTATGTGCCTATTTTTATACCAGTACTGGACTGTTTAGGTGACTATGGCCTTATAGTATAGTTTGAAATCAGGTAGTGTGATGCTTCCAGAATTGTTCTTTATGCTTAGTCTTGCCATGACTATGCGGGCTCTTTTTTGGTTCTATATGAATTTTAGAATTGTTTTTTCTAATTCTGTGAAGAATGGTGGTGGTATTTTGATGGAGATTGCATTGAATTTGTAGATTGCTTTTGGCAGTAAGGTCATTTTCGCAATGTTGATTCTACCCATGCATGAGATGTGTATCCATTTGTTTGTGTTGTCTGTGATTTCTTTCAGCAGTGTTTTGTAGTTTTGGCTTCTTTTGACTCCTTGGTTATGTATATTCCTATTTTATTTTTTGCAGCTACTGTAAAAGGGGTTGAGTTCTTGATTTGATTCTCTGCTTGGTCACTGTTGGTGTATAGAAGAGCTACTGATTTGTGCACATTAGTCTTGTATCCGGAAACTTCGCTCAATTCTTTTTATCAGTTCTAGGAGTTTTCTGGAGGAGTCTTTAAGGTTTTCACGGTAAACAATTATATCATCAGCAAACAGTGACAGTTTGACTTCCTCTTTACTGATTTGGATGCCTTTTCTTTTTTTCTCTTGTCTGATTGCTCTGGCTAGGACTTCCAGTACTATCTTGGAAAAGAGTAATGAGAGTAGGCATCTTGTCTTGTTTCAGTTCTCAGAGGGAATGCTTTCAACTTTTCCCCATTCAGTATTATGTTGCCTGTGGGTTTGTCATAGGTGGCTTTTATTACATTGAGGTATATCCCTTGTATGCTGATTTTGCTCAGAGTTTTAATCATAAAGCGATGCTGGATTTCATTGAATTTTTTTGCATCTATTGAGATGATCATGTGATTTTTGTTTTTAATTATGTTTATGTGGTATAGCACATTTGTTGACTTGCATATGTTAAACTGTCCGTGCATCCCATGTATGAAACCCACTTGATCATGGTGGATTATCTTTTTGATATGCTGTTAGATTCAGTTAGCTAGTATTTTGTTAAGGATTTTAGCATCTATGTTCATCAAGGATATCAGTCTGTAGTTTTCTTTTTTGCTTATGTTCTTTCATGGTTTTGGTGAATTAGGGAGGGTTTCTTCTTTCTCTATCTTGTGGAATAGCGTCAAAAGGATTGGTACCAATTCTTCTTTGAACGTCTGGTAGAATTCTGCTGTGAATCCATCTGGTCCTGGACTTTTTTGTTGGTAATTTTTAAATTACCATTTTAATCTCGCTGCTTGTTATTGGTCTGTTCAGCGTATCCAATTCTTCCTGATTTAAGCTCAGAGGGTTGTATTTTCCCAGGAGTGTATCAATTTCTTCAAGGTTTACTAGTTTATGTGCATAAAGGTGTTCACAGTAGCCTGGGATGGTCTTTTGTATTTCAGTGGTGTCAGTTGTAATATCTCCTGTTTTATTTCTGAATGAGGTCATTTGGATTTTCTTTCTTCTTTTCTTGGTTAATCTTGCTAATGGTCTATCAATTTCATTTATCTTTTCAAAGAACCAGCTTTTTGTTTCTTTTGTCTTTTGTATTGTATTTTTATTTCAGTTTCATTTAGTTCTTCTCTGATCTGGGCTATTTCCTTTGTTCTGCTGAGTTTGGGTTTGCTTTTTGTTGTTGTTGTTTCTCTAGTTCCTTGAGGTGTGACCTTATTTTTAAATTTATTTTTATTTTTATTTTTTATTTTTTGAGATTGAGTCTCACTCTGTCGCCCAGGCTAGAGTTCTGTGGTGGGATATTAGCTTACTGCAACCTCCGCCTTCCCGGGCTCAAGCGAGTCTCCTGCCTTAGCCTCCTGAGTAGCTGGGACTACAGGCACGTGCCACCATGCCTGGCTAATTTTTTGTATTTTTAGTAGAGACGGGGTTTCACCGTGTTAGCCAGGATGGTCTCAATCCCCTGAGCTCATGATCCACCCAGCATCTCAAAATGCTGGGATTACAGGCATGAGCCACCGTGCCTGGCCAAGGTGGGACCTTAGAATGTTAATTTGTGCTCTTTCAGTCTTTTTAATGTAGGCATTTAGGGCTATGAACTTTACTCTTAGCACCATTCTTTAACACTTTAACTCAGTGTATTCAAAACATATTCTACTAATCTCTTCTCTTTTGCTACCAACATTTCCCCAGTCTACCAGGTATGCAAACTAGAGTCCTTTTATTTGTATAGTGCAAGAGAGATGGAGACACAGATCAATCAGCATCAAGTTCCTTGGAGTCTTCCTCCCTTCATTCCCTATTCAATTTTCTTTCAATTCCTTCTTGGCCACCTGCAACACTTGTCACTGAAACTACTAGAATAGCTTCCTAACTGCAGTTTCTACCTTTTCTTTCATTCAGTTCAAATTATCTTAAAAACTTCTGTTAAATTAATCTTTCTAAAGTGTTACTCTGATTGGACCACTTCCCTCGAATAAATCTTTAAGTGCTGCTCCTACCTATTGAGGTGAGTAAAAATTCCTCAACCTGGGATTCAGGGCCTTCTACCATGCCACCAACTTGAAATTACAGACTCACCTCCTATTGCTTTCCTATTTTATGTACTATACCTCCTAGCCACAGTGGGCTTTTCATTGAGCCTTAAAGATGCCCTGCTGATAGAGCTTTGTTCATACTTTCAACCCCAAATAATGCCTTTCTACAGTACATGTTTCCAGCTGTCAAAGGTAAATGCTTTCCTCGAGGTGCATTTCATATAATTCTCTCTACATGCACTATTTTCTAATTCTTCCTAATCAATGTTGTAATACACAGTTTGAACCCTCAGTATTTTGAGTAAACCTTTCTTATAGAATCTTTTTCACTTTATCTTGCATTATAGTTACTTGCCTACTTTTGTCATGTTCTAATAAAACATAAAGCTCTTAGAAGACTAACTTTTGAAGCACCTAACAGTGTTTTGCATATCACAGATATGCATTAAGAAGATGATTTGTTCAGTATTGAAAGATGGGCAGTATTGAAAGATGGGCAGATATGCATTAAGAAGATGATTTGTTCAGTATTGAAAGATCAAGCATGGTGAAAATCAAGAAATGAGAGTGCAAATAGAATATAGTGAAAAGAATAGGGTAGCTAGAACAAAGGATTTCTGAATGACAATGTTGGGAGATAAATGTCGGGAAGGTAAATTTGAGCCATATTGTAAGAGGTTAATTTGGGCTCAAGCCCAGATCACTTACAGTGCAACAATCAATACCATGATGTGCTGCTGGACATTCCATCTGAGCTCTGTAACAGTTTCCTGTTTGAAATCAGGTAAAACCAGGTTTCTGAGACCAATATACTAAGTGAGTAACAGGCAGTCTTTGGATGTGGTTATTTGACTGTGGA
>NW_012115154.1:11518171-11518723 GCF_000951035.1 Colobus angolensis palliatus | reverse complement strand
AAGTAAGACATATATATGTCTAAGAAAATCAAATGGTACTGAAAGGCCTGTACTGAAAAATGGTAGCCCACACCCTTCTCTGTCTCACATATATAGTTCCTATTTCACAGAGAACAACACTTTTATCTTCCCTCGTAATTATTTCCACACCTCTTAATGAAGAGCTTATACTTCTGTTAATTGATTTATCAATTACAGATGTTTTCTGTTAACTTTAGGTTATAATAGCTGTGGATCTGACTCTCTTGGGCTCCAGTTGTTCTCTTCATCTCTCTCCAAATTATTACTATTTTAATTAAAAGAGTAGTCAGCGACTATGTCATCATTATTATAAAAAATTTATTCACTGTATCATTCTTATGCCTTTGCATCCTCAGCTTAGCTCCCACTTAGGAGAACATATGATGTTTGGTTTTCCATTCTTAAATTACTTCACTTAGAATAACAGTCTTCACTTCCATCCAGGTTGCTGCAATGCCATTAATTCATTCCTTTTATGGCTGAATACACACACACACACACACACACACACACACACACACACCACAATTA
>NW_012115154.1:11370082-11517378 GCF_000951035.1 Colobus angolensis palliatus | reverse complement strand
ACACACACACACACACACACACACCACAATTATATATATAATATATTATATATATCTACCACAATTATATATACACACACACACACACACACACACATATATATATATACACCACAATTTCTTTATCCACTCATTGATTGATGGGCATTTGGACTGGTTCCATACTTTTGCAATTGCAAATTGTGCAAATTGTGCTGCTATAAACATGGAACTCTTTAGTTTAGTTAAGTCCCACCTATTTATCTTTGCTTATGTTGCATTGGCTTTTGGGTTCTTGGTCATGAAACCCTTGCCTAAGCCAATGTCTAGAAGGGTTTTTCTAAGGTTATCTTCTAGAATTTTTATAGTTTCAGATCTTAGATTTAAGTCGTTGATCTACCTTGAGTTGATTTTTGTATAAGGTGAGAGAGGAGGATTCAGTTTCATTCTCCTACCTGTGGCTAGCCAATTATCCCAGCACCATTTGTTGAGTAAGGTGTCCTTTCTCATTTTATGTTTTTGTTTGCTTTGTCAAAGATCAGTTGGGTGCAAGTATTTGGGTTTATTTCTGGGTTCTCTATTCTGTACCACTGGTCTATGTGCCTATTTTTATACCAGTACCATGCTGTTTCACTGACTATGGTCTTATAGTATAGTTTGAAGTCAGGTAATGTGGTGCCTCCAGATTTGTTCATTTTGCTTAGTCTTGCTTTGGCTATGTGGGCTCTTTTTTGTTTCCATATGAATTTTTAAAATGTTTTTTCTAGTTCTGTGAAGAATGATAGTGGTATTTTGATGGGGATTGCATTGAATTTGTAGATTGCTTTTGGCAGTATGGTCATTTTCACAATACTGATTCTATCCATCCATGAGCATGGGATGTGTTTCCTTTTGTTTGTGTCATCTGTGATTTCTTTCAGCAGTGTTTTGTAGTTTTCCTTGTGGAGTTCTTTCACCTCCTTGGTTAGGTATATTCCTAAGTATTTTATTTAATTTTTTGCAGGTATTGTAAAAGGGTTTGAGTTCTTGATTTGATCCTCAGTTTGGTCACTGCTGGTGTATAGCAGAGCTACTGATTTGTTTACATTAATTTTGTATCCTGAAACCTTGCTGAATCTTAGGAGCTTTTTGGAGGAGTGTTTCAGGTTTTCTAGCTATACAATCATATAATCAGCAAACAGTGACAGTTTGACTTCCTCTTTACTGATTTGGATGCCCTTCATTTCTTTCCTTTCTCTGATTGCTCTGGCTAGGACTTCTAGTACCACGTTGAATAGAAGTGGTGAGAGTGGGCATCCTTGTCTTATTCCAGTTCTCAGGCGGAATGCTTTCAACTTTTACCCATTCAGTATTATGTTGGCTATGGGTTTGTCATAGATGGCTTTTATTACATTGAGGTATGCCACTTGTATGCCAGTTTTGCTAAGGGTTTTAATTATAAGGAGATGCTAGATTTTGTCAAATGCTTTTTCTGCATCTATTGAGAAGATAACATGATTTTTTGTTTTTTAATTCTGTTTATGTGGTGTATCATATTTATTGACTTGCATATGTTAAACCTTCCTTGCATTCCTGGTATAAAACCCACCTGATCATGGTGAATTATCTTTTATTTTTTTTTTTTTTTTGAGACGGAGTCTCGCTCTGTCGCCCAGGCTGGAGTGCAATGGCCGGATCTCAGCTCACTGCAAGCTCCGCCTCCCGGGTTTACACCATTCTCCTGCCTCAGCCTCTGGAGTAGCTGGGACTACAGGCACCCGCCACCTCGCCCGGCTAGTTTTTTGTATTTTATTAGTAGAGACGAGGTTTCACCGTGTTAGCCAGGATGGTCTTGATCTCCTGACCTCGTGATCCGCCCGTCTCGGCCTCCCAAAGTGCTGGGATTACAGGCTTGAGCCACTGCGCCTGGCCGGATTATCTTTTTGATATGCTGTTGGATTCATTAGCTAGTATTTTGTTAAGGATTTTAGCATCTATCTTCATCAGGGAAATTGGTCTGTAGTTTTCTTTTTTTGTTATGTCCTTTCCTGATTCTGGTATTAGGATGATACTGGCTTCATCAGATGATTTAGGGGAAATTTCCTCTTTCTCTATCTTGTAGAATAGTGTCAATAGGATTGGTACTAACTCTTCTTTGAATGTGTAATAGAATTCAGCTGTGAATTTGTCTGGTCCTTGACCATTTTTTTTCTGGTAATTTTTTTTTTATAATACCATTTCAATCTCACTGCTTGTTATTGGTCTTTTCAGGGTTTCTAATTCTTCCTGATTCAAGTTAGGAGGGTTGTTATCTTTTCAGGAATTTGTCCATCTCCTCTAGGTTTTCTTGTTTATGCATGTAAATGTGTTCATATTAGCCTTTAATTTTTTTTTGTATTTCTGTGGTGCTGCTTGTAATAGCTCCTGTTTCATGTCTTAATGAGATTATTTGGATTTTCTCTCTTCTTTTTTTGGTTAATCTTGCTAATGATCTATCAATTTTACTTATCTTTCCAAAGAACCAGCTTTTTGTTTCCTTTGTTTTGTTTGTTTCAATTTCATTTCGTTCTGGTCTTATCTTCATTATTTCATTTCATCTGCTAGGTTTGGGTTTGGTTTGTTATTATTGTTTCTCTGGTTCCTTGAGGTGTGACCTTAGATTGTCTATTTGTGCTCCTTCAGAATTTCTGATGAAGGCATTTAAGGCTATGAACTTTCCTCTTAGCACCACTTTTGTTGTATCCCAGAGATTTTGATAGGTTGTGTCACTATTATCATTCAGTTCAAAGAATTTTTAAATTTCCAACTTGATTTGATTATTGATCCAATGGTCATTCAGGAGCAGGTTATTTATTCATTCACTTATTACATATTTATTTGGAGGCTGAGTCTCACTCTGTCACCCAGACTGGAGTGTAGTGGTGTGATCTTGGCTCACTGCAACCTCCATCTCCCAGGTTCAAGCAATTCTCCTGCCTCAGACTCCCAAATAGCTGGGATTACAGGCATGTGCCACCATGCCTAGCTGATTTTTGTATTTTTAGTAGAGATGGGATTTTGGCATGTTGACCAGTCTGGTCTTGAACTCCAGACCTCAGGTGATCCATCCACCTTGGCCTCCCAAAGTGCTGGGATTATTGGCATGAGCCACTGTGGCTAGGCAGGAACAGGTTATTTAATTTCCAGGGATTTGCATGGTTTTGAAGGTTCCTTTTGGAGTTGATTTCCAATTTCTTTCCACTGTAGTCTGAGAAAGTATTTGATATAATTTCAATTTTCTTAAATTTATTGAGACTTGTTTTGTGGCCTATCATGTAGTGTATCTTGGAGAAAGTTCCATGCACTGATGAGTAGAATGTATGTTCTGTGATTTTGGGGTAGAATGTTCTGTAAATATCTGTTAAGTCCATTTGTTCCAGGGTATAGTTTAAATCCACTGTTTTTTTGTTTACTTTCTGTCTTGACTTGTCTAGTGCTGCAAGTGGAGTATTGAAGTTCCTCACTATTACTGTGTTGCTTTCTCTAATTTCTTAGGTCTAGTAGTAATTGTTTTATAAATATGGGAGCTCCAGTGTTAGGTGCATACATATTTAGGATTGTGATATTTTCTGGTTGGACAAGGCCTTGTATAATGTCTTTCTTTATCTTTTTTGACTGCTGTTGCTTTAAAATTTGTTTTGTCTGATATAAGAATAGCTACTGCTCACTTTTGGTGTCTATTTGCATGAAATGTCTTTTTCTATCCTTTTACCTTAAGTATATGTGAGTACTTATGTGTCAGGTGAGTCTCTTGAAGGCAGCAGATAGTTGGTTGTCAAATTCTTATCCATTCTGCAATTCTGCATATTTTAAGTGGAGCATTTAGGCCATTTACATTCAATGTTAGTATTGAGATGTGAGGTACTATTCCATTCATTGTGCTATTTGTTTCCTGAATACATTTTTTTGATTACATATTTTTTATAGCTTCTGTGAGATTCATACTGTAAAGAGGTTCCATTTTGATATGTTTCCAGGAGTTGTTTCAAGATTTAGAGCTCCTTTTAGCAGTTCTTGTGGTGCTGGCATGGTAGTGGCAAATTCTCTCAGCATTTGTTTGTCTCAAAAAGACTGTATCTTTCCTTCATTAATGAAGCTTAGTTTCACTGGATACAAAATTCTTGGCTGCTAATTGTTTTGTTTAAGGATGCTGAAGATAGAGCCCCAATCCATTTTAATTAGTAGGGTTTCTTCTGAGAAATCTGCTGTTAAACTTGATAGGTTTTCCTTTGTAGGTTACTTGGTGCTTTTGCCTTATAGCTCTTAAGATTATTTCCTTTGTCTTGACTTTAGATAAGCCGATGATTATGTGCCTAGGTGGTGATATTTTTGTGATAAATTTTCCAGGTGTTCTTTGAGCTTCTTGTATTTGGATGTCTAGATCTCTAGCAAGGCTGGGGAAGTTTTCCTTTATTATTCCCCCAAATATGTTTCCCAAACTTTTAGATTTCTCTTACTCCTCAGGAAGGCCAATTATTCTTAGGTTTGGTTGTTTGGTCATTTAACATAATCCCAAACTTCTTGGAGGCTTTGTGCATTTTTAAAAACTATTTTTTCATTGTCTTTGTTGGATTGAATTTCAAAAACCTTGTCTTTGAGCTCTGAAGTTCTTTCTTATGCTTGTTTGGTTCTATTGCTGAGACTTTCCAGTACATTTTGCATTTCTCTAAGTAAGTCCTTTATTTCCTGAAGTTGTGATTGTTTTTAATTGATGTAATCTATTTCACTGAAGATTTCTCCCTCATATCTAGTATATATATTTTTTTTATTTCCTTAAGTTGGACTTCACCTTTCTCTGGTGCCTCCTTGATTAACTTAATAATTGACCTTCTAAATTCTTTTACTGGCAGTTCAGGGATTTCTTCTTGGGTTGAATCCATTGCTGGTGAGCTAGGGTGATTTTTTTTGGGCATGTTAAAGAACCTTGTTTTGTCATATTACCAGAATTGTTTTTCCGATTTCTTCTCATTGGAGTAGGCTATGTCAGAGGGGAAGGTCTGGGGCTCAAGGCTGCTATTCAGATTCTTTTGTCCAATGGGGTGATCCCTTGATGTAGTACTCTCTCCCTTTTCCTAGGGATATGGTTTCTGGAGAGCCAAACTGTAGTACATTATTTCTCTTCTGGATCTAGCCACCCAGCAGGGCTGACAGTCTCCAAGTTAATACTGGATGGTGGTGGTGTAGGGAGTATCTGCACAGAATTCTCTGGTGTGAACCATCTTCAGGTCTCTCAGCCATGGATACCAGCACCTGCTCCAGTGGAGGTGGCTGGAGAGTGAAGTGGACAGAATCTGTAAGGATCCTTAGTTGCAGTTATTTAATGCACTAGTTTTGTGCTTGTTGGCCTCCCTCCAGGAGGTGATGCTTTCAAGAGAGCATCAGCTGTGGTAGTATAGAGGAGGATCAGGTGGTGGGCAGGGCCCTCAAACTCCTAAGAGAGTATAAACTTTGTCTTCAGCCAATAGGGTGGGTAGGGAAGGACCATCAAGTGGGAGCAGCATTAGGCGTGTCTGAGCTCAGACTCTCCTTGGGCAGGGCTTGCTGTGGCTGCTGTGGGGGATGGGATGTGGTTCCCAGGTCAATGGAGTTATATTTCCAGGAGGATTATGGCTGCCTCTGCTGTGTCATGCAGGTTGTCAGGAAGTCGGGGAAAGGTGGCAGTTATAGGCCTCACCCAGCTCCCACGTAACCCAAAAGGCCTGTCTCACTCCCACCATGTCCCCTCAACAGTGCCAAATTTGTTTCCAGTCAGTAGGCGAGTAGGGCTGAGAACTTGCCCTAGATTACCAGCCTCCTGGCTGAGAAAGCAAGTAAGGCTTTCATGCCTCCTTGCCTGTTAAGTCTGCACACCAGATTCACACCCTCCCCTGAGGTCTGGCCAGGAAACTTTGCATTCAGTTGGAATTGGTACAAAGTTCAGCTGGAAGTTTCCTTCTCCCTGTAGTCTTTTCCTAGTTCCTCTGGCAGCCCTCCCCAAGGACCACTGTGAAACAAGTCAGAAATGACTTTCCTGGGGACCCAGCAAGCCCACAGGGCTTTTCCCACTGTTTCATCCATCCCTGTATTTCACTCAGCTCTGTAAATTGTCTCAGATCCAGGTAAGGTCTAATCCTTCTCCCATGATCTGGACCTTCAGGTTCCCCAGTGAGGTTATGTGTTTGGGGGTGGACAATCTCCCTTTCCCACTTTCACAGTTTGGGCACTCACAGAATTTGGACTGTCTCCTGGGTCCTGCAGGATCAATTTGTTTCCTTCAAAGGGTATGTGGATTCTCTTGGCCTTCCTGGTATATTCCTGTAGTAGTTCTTGGAGCAAAAGTCCACAATATGAGTCTCCACATTCTGCTTTGTGCATCTAATTGGGAGCTGCAATTTAATCCTCCCTCCTACCCACCATTTTTTACTCCCTTGTCATATAATTTGAGGTCAGGAAATGGCATACCTCCAGCTTTGTTCTTCATGTTTATGATTGCTTTGGTGATTTGGACTCATTTTTTTCCCATGTGAATTTTAGGATTTTTTTTTTTTTCTAATTCTGTGAAAAATGATGTTGGTATTTTGATAAGGATTACACTGGGTCTTTAAATTGTTTTGGACAATATGGTTATTTTAATGATATTAATTATTCCAATTTATGAGCATGGGATGTTTTCTCTCTCCCTCTAGCTGAGACCTCTGGACAAACTACAGGTAACCAATTGTAGAAGACAGAAAATAGGAGACATGGCCTGCCCCAAACTATGCAACTTACCTAGGCTCTGGGGAAAACAGAAGGTTATTTCAAGTTATTTTTCAAGTCCTACAGAACTTCACATTGGAATTAACCTGGACATAGTCCAGCTGTAGCCTCCAGGCATTGGCATGTGACTGATGATACATGGCCTTAGAGAGGGGAGAGAGAACAGAAGAGTGTGCATGTCATCACTGTGGTGACCACCAGTTCTTGGAGGCACAGGCACAGCCTCTGAGATGAGATGACCTCTGGAAAGTAGAGCAATACGAAAGAGAAGGATGAGAAGGAATGGCTAACTATTCTCAGCCCTCCAGGGTAGCTAATGTTTCTATAGTAGCAGGGATGAGAATTTGAGAAAAAGCTTCTTCATTGTCAAAATGTCTGTTCCCTGCTTCCTGCCTTCACTGTGTAGATTCACCTCTGGGCTCTTCTACTTCAGTTGGGGAGCTCCCCCTTCCCACTAGGAAGACAGAAAAGCCACAGGGCCAGCTTATCCTCCAAAAGAAGCACAGTTCCTTCTCTATGGGCAAAGGTGCCTTATCCCTGGTGTGTCATCTCTAGGGTGATGTGTAAGGTAGTGAGAGAAGAGGAGAAGTAGAAAGCTCTAGTTGTTCATCATGAAAGTGAATACAGATTCAGGCAGTGGGAATTTATTTCCACTCTGACACAAATATGTGTCAGTATTGATAATGAGCTATTGGGAAGGGGATGGGGAATGATGTGTGTATACAAGTGTGTGTGAACTCACACGTAAGCTGGGTAATGGTGACCACAGTCTGAAATACATGAGTATATGTCTGTATATTGGTGTTTCTAACATAAGACAGTGATTTTCTGCACATGGATCTGGGAGTTCTGAGATACGGGTACTGAATGTGAGCCTGCTGAGAGCTGCTTATCTGCTGCTTTGTTTTATTCTCATACCTTGTCCTTAGAAGTCCTAGCCCAGGATAAATATCCGGCTGCAGGTCCATGCCAATAAATCTTGGGATAAATAACTGATGACATTGGGCTAGTTTCACAGTGTTGTTTTTGGATGATTCAGGAGACATGGATCTTTGGGACAGAAAATTAACCTTGTGATTGCTAGTCCTGGAATAGCCTGGGCAGGACTGGGCCACCCTCACTCTTGAAGGGGGCACCCTATGAAACACAACACCCCATTCCTAGTAATTTTCCAGCCAGGCAGATGATCCAGATGAAGAGGTGACTACCTGCCCCTCCAGTCTTCTGACCACATTAGGAACTAAAACAGGATGAGATGAAAAGATGCCCCTCACTGAGCATTGAATGAACTGGCTCTGAACCGAAGAGATAGAAATCCCAATAGAGATCACTGGGGAGGAGAATACTGTCTGTCAAGGTCAGCTGCACCAGAATCACTCCATAAGCCATGTAGCTACTGTCACCACCAGTTAATAGAATTCAGAGATTCCAGTGAGAATTTAGCCCATCATTCACCATCCTACCTTCTCCATTTGTTCATCCCCTATTCTATAATCTGGAATACCTACATTTCTGAAGGGAGGGAATACACTTTTTCCCTTAAAAAACTCCCATTTATTTTCGGCAACATATACCTAAGGTATAGGGGGATCAGCTGAGTGTGATGTCAGAGACTCTCTGGCTATTATGGTGAATGCCGTTGACCAAAGCTGGAAGGACTTCATTAGTCACTGGTGTCAGGGAAGCTCATCATCGCTTCTTAGGTAACACACTAAGAGATAATTTTCATGGTTCTTGATGTGTCTGCACATTACAGTCACCTGGAAAGCCTCACCCCAGACCAATTAATTATATCAGAATTTCTGGGCATGTTGTCTGGGTGTTCAAAAACTCCCGGAAGTGGTTGTAATGTGCATCCAGGGTTGCAAAACACTGAAATTGTGGAGCATCTCATTCTGAAAACACAAATCTAGAATACTCAACCAGACACCTAGATAAGAAAAGTGAAATAGTGACTTTTTCAATGGTCATTATGTCTCCTTTGTTCATATGATACGTTAGGGTTAATTGTTTACCATGTGAAACTTTATGATATTCCATGGACATGTCTGAAAACTATAAGGTGGACCAATTAGAGTTCTCCCTCAGGAATTTGAAGGGAAACTCAAAGGCATTGGTGGATATTTGACCTGAAAGTTTAGAATGAGTTGGGGCAAGGTAGTCGTGATGAATCTATGGCTATGCAGATGTATCATGTAATAGGGACTCAGAGGAGATTGGTCAAGAGAGGGAAGAAGACAAAAGAGTAGCTGGAGAAACAAGAGTGATGGGGTGGGAGTAGGGAGCACAGAGACTGAGATGGCCAGTCCTGAGATACCTTGATTCCTGACCTTTCTAAAGTCTTTCCCCAGATTACATTTCAGTCAGAACTCTAATGGAAACTGTGATTTAGAACCATAAGTGAGGAAGTTAAAGCTCCTTGAATATGCTGTTTTCTCTCATATCATTAGACCTGTCTGAAATGCACTTTATTCTCCTCTCTGTCACTCAAACACCTACTCCTTTTAAAAGAACAGTATGTATGTCACTCCCACTTGGCTTCCCCAGAACAAAGGACAACCCACTCTTTGCACACTCTTTGCTTCCACAGGATTTTGCTCCATATCTTTCTTTATTTCTTTACACATTCAATGTAATTTTCTGTTTACTTGTCTTCTTTACTAGATTTTGAGCTCCTTGAGGACAGAGGTTATATGTCATTTGTATTTTTTCACCAGCATCTAGTATAGTTACCAGTCCATAGCAATTGCTGAGTAGATATTTCTTAATTGAATACATTCTTAAAGATCAAATGGACCTGAGTTTTTGAACTTTCTGTTTTCTCATACGCCCACAAAAAGGTTAATGAACATAATACAACCTTTCCAGAAGTGGATCTGAAAGTTGCAAGTAATTTTCCCCAGTAATTTCTTATCTAATGTATCTACTAAAAACCCTTAGCACAAAATTCTCCTCTTCTGTTTTAAGATATAATGCTTTCATAGAAAATTTAGCAAGAGAATGAAAAGATGTAAAATAGTAAGATAATTAGTTCAACAAACTGAACTGGTATTGTTATTTAATGGCAATGTGCCTTTACAAGTCAATTATCCAGACAATTAAAACGAGTACCTAGCATAACTGCCCAAAACATGGGATTTTGAAAGGTAAACTTAACTGTTACTATGGTGACACAGTTATTTTTTTCATGAGTGATTACTCAGATTGCATCAGTGGATGTGTAAATACATGATACCTGGAATTGAAATGGACTATATTTTGCATAACTGAATCAATAATGTGATACCTATGACTATATCTGGAGCTCCATGGGCTCATCTTATAAACTTTATATTATACGGGGAATTTTTTTTTTTAAACTACAGCTTCTGATTTATGACCTCGGATGCATACACCCCTACCTCCAGCCTCCCAAGTAGCTAGGATTACAGACATGAGGCACGCACCCACCTTTTGAATGCGTTTAGTAGAGAATATTATTCCATAGTAATGGATTCTGTTCTACAATCAATTACTGGCTAATTAGGTAGCCAGTAATGAGCCAAGAGTGAATTCACTGAATTGAGATAATTTTTTTTATAATTTAAAACTTATTTTATTAATAACATATATCTTTTATCCTCATTCCTCACTCCTGTTCCCCTCTCCTTTTCTACTAGTATGAAGTCACTCTAATCTGTTTAGTGTCTATTTTCTTAATTTTTAAATTAAAAACATGTAGTGATGTTTTGAATCTTATTTATAGAAATGTTTATATTGTGATAATAGCAAATTCACTTGAAATTATAAGAAATAATACATAAAGATCCTATGTACTCTTAACCCAGTTTCTGTCAGTGGTACCATCTTGATAAAATACAGTGCAACAGCACAACCAGGATTTATTTATTTATTTATTTTTTGAGATGGAGTCTTGCTCTGTCACCCAGGCTGGAGTGCAGTGGCACAATCTTGGCTCACTGCAAGTTCTGCCTCCCGGGTTCACGCCATTCTCCTGCCTCAGCCTCCTGAGTAGCTAGGACTACAGGCACCCGTCACCATGCCTGGCTAATTTTTGTATTTTTAGTGGAGACAAAGTTTCACCATACTGGCCAGGCTGGTCTCGAACTCCTGACCTCAGGTGGTCCACCCACCTCAGCCTCTCAAAGTGCTGGGATTGCATGCATGAGTCACTGCCCCTGACCTTTTTCCTTATTAGAAAGGAAAAGGTGGTACTATCACCACCCTTTTATGTCTTGGTCTTGGCTTGTAACATTTTAGACTAACAGACAGAATGTAGAGAGAAGGAGTGCTATCAGAGCTCAGAAGTTTGTGGTAAAAGAAGAACCAGATGTGAGCATAAGAAAGAACGGCTAACGGCCGTAAGAGGTGAAAGGAAACGCAGGGATGAGAACAATATTTTATGTGTAGCTCCTCTGCAGAGCGAGAAGGTAGGTGGCTGGACAGAGTCTAGTTGGATAACTCCTGACTCTAGCTCCTACATGAAGAGAGGCGAATGTGTTAAGGAGGGTTAGAGATCAACAGGCTCTTTATGTTCATAAGACATTTGTAAATTTGAGTCACAGTCTCAGTTTTCTTATCCTATAACTTGTACTTTTAGTGTCTGAACCTAAATTTTCTGAACCAGTGCTGCTATTGCCTTCAAGTCTTAAATTTTCTATTTATTTCTAAGTATATTTCATAAGTATTGCTCAATTATTTGCTAGGAGGCTATCATCAGAGACACATAATCTTGCTGTAATAAGTGTTTGGCATCCTTTTGGGAAAGCATAGCTCCTCCACTGCAATTTCACTGTCAGAATGCATGATACATGACAATAATGATGCTTCACTCCTTTATAAACAGTACCTTGGGTAGATAGCTGAGAGCTGAGTAGGGACCTGCAAAGACCTGCCTCTTCAAGAGATGCTGTAAATTGTTTGGGATGAGGAAAATCCTTAATGAGCAGTTTGTTCTCATTATACGTAATTTAATTTTCTGGATACCTAAGAAAAACAGTATGCTAGCTCCTTTATTAATTCTCATGAATTCTCATTAATTTATAATTCCCTGCTAATTGCACTTCTTTTCTCTCACCCTCTACAAGATGTCAACATGGGTTTAGCTCTTGTGTAATCTAAGTCCCTAAGTGCTAAATAGAAGATCAAAATAAAATGACATTAGCAGTTAGGGTTTTTATGGTAGTGGAAAGGACTGGCACACTTTTGTTTATGTGTGGTAGAATGTGGGGTGGGGGAGGATGTTGTGATACATGTTCCTAGAAGAGTAAGTGGCCATTCCAAGCAGAAAGAACTGGTCATGATGAAGAGAGTAAGCTCATTTACTTGATAGGAACAGATATTTTGTTGGTAATACAGAATGGGATTGTGCATGAAGCATGTTATTCGGTCAGCATGGGCTAAAGAGGCAGTTATAAGAGAGCTTCTGCCATAGTGAAGTTTAAATTTGATTTCAGGGTTAATAGGGAACACAAATCAGTTTTGAGCTATTGAAGATGTAATATTCTTGAGGTTACCTAGAGGACTATGGAGTGACAGCACCTGATGTCTCAGCCTTGGGGCCAAACCAGCCATTGTGGGGAAAAGATCCAGGTCTCTAGGGAGAAGACGGAATCGTGTGTGTGTGTGTGTGTCCATGCACATGTACAGATGAAGGGATTGTCATTGAGAGAGAATTATTATTTCAGTAGGAGGGAATATGCAAAAATATACTGCATCTCAGAGGAGATCATTGCCTTCCACTTATTTGTTTAGGCTCCAGATCCATAAGGAGGGAGAATAATTAGCTTTATGAAGGCCAGAGCAGAGAAACTGTACCTATCTATGGGCCCATCACCACAGTTCCCCAACTGTCCAAAATCCCTGAAATAACCCTTAATGATGACATTCATCTACCTGCCAAGTTTTCTCCTCCAAGCAAGTCAGTGATTGACAAAACCATTCTCAAGCAGACCCCAATCCGAGATCTTCTTCCAGTCGAATTTTCACCCTATTGACTTTGGGATACCTTTTATTGCATATACATTAGAAAGGGGGAAGATGCGAGCAAAGGGGATTTTCTGTGAGCAAAGGGGATTTTTCTTTTCTTATAACAATGTCTTGCAATACTCACCTTCCTGTACTTCTCTACTAACCTCCAGGACATGGAACAAGCTCAGAATCAGCCCACAGGTAGAATGGCATAAGGAAATGTGGGCAGATTCTCTATATAGTTGAAATAAATTCCAGGAGCCTCACTTCTGCTAGTATGTGCTTGAAGAGGTAGGCAGTCATTGTCAGACCCCTTAATTTCATCTACCGTTTAACATGGTGTGAGGCCATTGCTTTCTCCAGTTAGGACATCTCTCACCGTCACACCCAGGAAGAGCTCATTTACTTGCTTGAGTTATTCTCTCTCTATTGCCATCACTCTCTTTTCCTAGCCTTTTTGTCCTCTGGATCTACAGTAAAAATACGTTTTCCCTGCCAGAGCCACAGATCCATTCAGGAGCTCTGCCCGCTTCTGAGCAGCCTCTCTTCAGATTCTGGGCACTCGAAACAGTTACTTAGGTTATTTTTGCCAAGTGCGCTGCCTTAGGTGGCACACACCAGAATCTCTCTTGTGGTTTTTCTCCATTTCTTCTTCTCTTCTGTCTTTGGTGTCTTTCTTTCAGATTGATTATCACAGAACTTTTATTCCATTCAGCTCATGTAGTGTTCTTTTTGATTGCTTTCTAAACCTACTTTTTTTTCTTTTCTTTTTTTTTTTTTTTGAGACGGAGTCTCGCTCTGTCGCCCAGGCTGGAGTGCAGTGGCCGGATCTCAGCTCACTGCACGCTCCTCCTCCCGGGTTTACGCCATTCTCCTGCCTCAGCCTCCCGAGTAGCTGGGACTACAGGCGCCCGCCACCTCGCCCGGCTAGTTTTTTTGTGGTTTTTAGTAGAGACGGGGTTTCACTGTGTTAGCCAGGATGGTCTCGATCTCCTGACCTCGTGATCCGCCCGTCTCGGCCTCCCAAAGTGCTGGGATTACAGGCTTGAGCCACCGCGCCCGGCCTTCTTTTCCTTTTTAAGACGGAGTCTCACTCTGTCGCCCAGGCTGGAGTGCAGTGGTGCCATCTTGGTTCACTGCAACTTCCGCCCCCCGCGTTCAAACAATTCTCTTGCCTCAGTCTCCTGAGTAGCTGGAACTACAGGTTCCTGCCACCACGCTGGCCCAATTTTTATTTTTTATTTTTTTGCTATTTTTAGTAGGGACAGAGTTTCACCATATTTGCCAGGCTGGTCTTGAACTCCTGACCTTGTGCTCCACCCACCTCGGCCTCCCAAAGTGTTGAGATTACACACGTGAGCCACTGTGCCCTGCCTAAATCCACTTTCTTTAAACAATCCCCACGACCCCGATTTCTTCCTCTCACCTCAGTCTCTACCTCCAGTTTTTTTTTTTTTTTTTTTTTTTGGTCTCGGGTCACTCACAGCTTCTAGATACATATAAAATATACTACAAAACTACTTAAAATGATTTGGGAGTTCAAAGCCCCTCTCCGTTTTGGCTATATTTGGCCATTTAAACATTAAGGTGATGATGGTTGTACCCACCACCAAATTTAATGTGGACCCGGGCAGAGATTTGAAGCTCCAGCGGGGCAAACATATTTCCCATATATTTATGGAAAGGATGAGAAGTCTAGAAAAAAGACATATCTCACAGAAGCATGACTGTTGTATTTCCTTTCAATTCTACCTCAGACCCCTTCTTCTGAAGCTTAGATGCACGACCATGAAACTCCAGCCTGGGATCCATCTTTGAGAGAGAGGTACTGTGTTTGTTTGCTTGTTTGTTTGTTATTGTTTTGACAACAGCCTCATGAAAATGCATCATGCAAATAGAAGTTCATCCAGACAAGTTTCCATTTTCACTTGCTAGTGTTTTCAGTTAAAATTGTTGATAATTGTACAGACAAACTTGAACCATTAGGGCAGGAGATGCTACATGTGATACTTGAAATGCTCCTTGATCAGCAAATATATGAAAATGTGAAAGCGAATGAGAAAATGTCAGTGTATAGGGTATGCAAGGTCATGTGTAAAAGTCTAAAGTACCCAAGCTGAAGATCACCTGTACTCTGCTCCTTGGAGTTCAAACCCAGACACCACTCACTAAGTGCATGCCCTGGAGCAAGGCTTCCTCTGTACCGTCAGTGGTGGAATGAAGACACCCATAGCGGCTGCTTCACAGGGTTGATGAGAGGATCAAATGAGACAATGTCAGCTGTTTTTGCCATGAAGTACAGCAAGGGACAAAGGAAAAGGACTATGTCATTTCTTGAGTCGTTGGCACTGGACATGATGCACATCCTTGGGTGGGTGGAGAAGTCAGGGAAGCTGGTCTTGCTGATAAAGAGATACAAAATTCTGGGCTGGGTGCGATGGCTCATGCCTTTAATCCTAGTACTTTGGGAAGCCGAGGCAGGCAGATCACAAGTTCAGGAGATGGAGACCATCCTGGCTAACATGGTGAGACCCTGTCTCTACTAAAAAATACAAAAAATTAGCCAGGCGTGGTGGCAGGTGCCTGTAGTCCCAGCTACTCAGGAGGCTGAGGCAGGAGAATGGCATGAACCGGGGAGGCAGAGCTTGCAGTGAGCCGAGATCACGCCATTGCACTCCAGCCTGGGTGACAGAGCAAGACTCCATCTCAAAAAAAAAAAAAAAAAAAAAAGAGGAGAGATACAAAATTCCTTTGGTTTTGGAAGTCACAATAAAATTCTGTGTTTACTGAAGTGTCTCAGTGTCATATTTAAAATTTTTCATAGCTGATATAATATACAAAATTACAAATTGACAACAATATATTTGTCATTCATACACACACATATTCCCTTTATGTATGTGCATATATATGTGTGTGTGTGTGTGTATATATGTATATTTTCCATTTTATAGTTGTAAACAGATCCCTGATTTCTCATTTTGGTTCACCCAGTATCTTAATGCTCAGGCCCTGGCCATTTCATTTTCCTAAAAATAGATGTGTTTTTCTACTTTGGCATTCCTCTTATTTTTCGTTTATGAGAAAACAACAAGACAGTGGACCTATTTTTTTCCCTCCTGGATGGCCAGAGGTAACGATTCTTTACTCATTTTCTTTGTTCCTAAATTGCCTGTGTCTAAAACAATTGGCACCCAACTTCCTGCTCCTTCTCCCTCTTCTCCTCACTCCACTTGCAGATCCCAGGGCTGCCAGGGCTACACTGAGCTCCGTGCCCACAGGAGACAGGAGAGTGTGAGAGAGAGCAGTCACAGTTCCTAGGAGGCCCCTGTGGACTCCCAGTTGCTGCCTGCTCGCAGGAGCTCACATTCCCCAAACTGAGGATGGTCCTGGGATGTGGCCAAGTCCCTAGTAGAGGCAACTGCTCCCTGGGAACCACCATCATGCTCCTATTCCAGACCCTGCTGGGGCACACTGTCAGCACTGAAGAGGGTGGGAAACTTCCATCTTTCTGAATCCCTTTCAGTTCCAGGTCTCCCACTGGGAGTGCCTGAATAGCAGGAGGAAGGAGATATAGAGAGTGCACCGGGCAGAGTGGAGCATCTCCATCCTGGGGTTGCATTGTTGCTCTTTCCTGTGGGCTGCCCCAGAGGACCCAGATTGGAACGGTGCTTGCAGGGAGTTTGAGAGGAACCTCTTTGCCCCATTCATCCCATTACACTGACCCTGTTATCCACAGGGTCTGAGCTCCAGGTCCTGCATTTGGACCTGGGTGGTAGGGTGTGACTTGACACGGTTGAGTCCCCCTCCCCTTCCCTGCCTTTCTGTCATGCCCCTTTCATTGCACCTATCACAGTTTGTTGTTTTAAACTTACTTACTGTCTGTTTTTGCAATTGAGTGGTAAAACCCAGGACTGTTTTTAGCACTGCATTCCTAGAGCACCAGTAGTATTTGGTATTGTCCATGACTTTCTGAATGAATGAGTGAGTGAGTGAATGAATAATTGAGTTGCTTATTTCCTCCTGCTCACTGTGCTACTGCTGACATTAGGTGCAGCATTGCATTTCATCATGACAGGACTCCCTGCATTGGTTTGCCCTCCCCCTGGGGAAGAAGCTAAGGAGCTCTGTCCCACCCTCTTCTTTTGTCCCTTCCTGAGGCTGGGGCTGGGAAAGCTCAGCCTAGGTCTACTCCTGCAGTGTCTCTTTTCTATTTGAGCCTCCCTAGATCTTTGTCTGCTTAGTGCATGGTGCTCTTGCATCATTCATTGCTTTTAATTATTGCTGCTAGCTGGCTTGCTAGCCTCAGGGAGCTGTTTACCTCTATGTCCTCCCCTGGCCACCTGCCCCTTGCAAAGACCTGCCAACAGTGAGGGTTGTTCAGGTACTTTCCTTGCTCTCCTCTTTCTCATTCCTCACCCTGCTCTTTCCGTCACTGAGGAGCTTGGCATGCCCCCAGGACACTGACGATGGACATCACTGCCACAAAGAACCAGGGTGACAGTACTGCTACCCCCTCTGCATTCCCAGTGGGTCAAAAACGGTCATTTTCTGGAGCAGAAACATTGTTTCAGGAGTCAAAAGGCACAAGGATAGTTCAGCTAGGAGGACTGAGAGAGTTAATGTGGAGAGGGAGAAAGATACACCATCAGGAGAGAACATTCAAATCCTCCAAGTCTCTGGAGGATTATTATATCATATGGGGATGTGGAAGCTCTCTGCTAGTTGGCATTTTAACAGAGCTGTGAACTGCAAAACCTGCATGAAGGACTTAGAAAGATAAACAGGATCTCTTATCAGCAAGGATCCTTAACAGGAATGAATGAGGGGAGCTGAGCGCACTCTGGGGAGTCCAGGCTGCAAGTACAGTTAATGTGGAATGCTGTCCAAAGCACATGCTAAAGAACTAAACACAGCCTTGACTAGGCTACTCTGTAACAGCCAAGGCTGTGCTTGGCCTGTTTTGATTGAGCACTGTATGGTTGACTGGTTGGACAAGTTGAGTTTGCCTGAATCTTGGGAATGCAGGACTCCTGGGCCTGAGGGAGGGGAGGATCTGTTCTGTAGCAAGGAGAGCCTGCACTGAGGGAAACCTATTCTGTCAAAGACTCTGATGCAGAAAAAAGTCAATTTGACATTCAAGTTACACTTTACCTATGTTAACTTCACTTGTAACTAGCAATGAGTTTTCTAAAATAAAAACTTGGAATGTAAAACTTTTGAACAAGCACAAAAGGTCCTAAGACATACTCCAGGGACTTGTCCTGAGGCTTGCTGAATTGGAAGGGGTTGGGGGGCGTGTTGTGACTCAGAGTCTTGAAGCCTCATGAGGAAGTGACTGGCATGAATTTTGTATGAAGAGAGGAGCATCAGTCATCAAACCTGAGAGGAGAGGTGAGATCTTGAACAGGGAAAAAACAAACTAAGGGTTAAAAGTTTAAGTGGCTGGACAGAGGTTGGGAAGAGCAATGCAAGAGGGTTTGGGATGAGGGGTGAAGGGCAAGGACACAAAAATGGGGGCTATGGTGGAGGCCAGTTTGAAAAGGAGGCCAGCTGGCGTGGTACGAAGCTAAGCCTGCCGCATGAACTGGGGTACTCCTGACTCAAAGGTTATCTTAGAATCCCCCTTTGACCTCTGATTCCAAGACTTGAGATGTTTTAGATTGGAGAGCCTCAAGACGTGATGTCTCTGAAACCTGGTAGAAAGATGTTGCTTTCTGAGTGGCAGGTGGCAAATAAAACACAAAATAGGCCCATGAGTTGAATTTCTCATTCTGGTTTAGGAATTTATAACACCTGAAGAATATGAAGCACATCAATATGGGAGCTGAAAAGGGTGAGGTCACAGTCTGGGAAGTGGTAATTGGAGGAACAGCAGCTTCCTGGATTTCTGGATTGTCATGGATTCCCAATAAGAGATGGAGGGCTGAGGGCTGACCCTGTTTGGAGCACCTTTAACCAGTCTTACAATAGCATTTGAGACTCAAGTTAGATCTTTCTGCTGGGAAAGGGACACCTCCCCATCTCCTACCTATCACTGATAGTCCACAGCTGATTGTGAGACTTTAATACATTCATTCATTTGCCATATATTAAACAGTTTTTTTTTGTAGCTACAAGCATTTTTATTCATGTATATAAGCAATAAGCTTTGAGTCCTGTGTTCAGAGATTGCTACGGCACTGTGTTTGATTCAACACTTTGCAGATTCCACATACTTGAAGTTGTGATTACTACAAACAAATTGATATTGGAGTTAGGAAACTCTAGATTCAAATCACAACTCAACATTTATTGACCATATGACTTGGGATTAAGATCCTTAAACATTCCAAGCCTCAGTTTTTATCATCTATGATATGAAGTTGGTAACGATTTCACAGCATCGTTGTGGCGTGGGAGCCAGTGCATGGTGGGCCCTAAGTGGATGGGGTCTACCCATTCCCAACCCTTTATCCACAATTCTGTAATCAAATGCTTTGAATGCTGAAAGTTCTTTCTTAAATATTGAGTCAAAGCACTTAGATGGCTTAACTTGTTCTGTACTAAACATGAGGCCATTTCTGCCTTTATGTCATTGAGTGTGAATATGTGTGTACTTTGCTGCAGAAATAATAGCGTGCTTGATTCCAGGATGCTGCCTTGCTGGTACTGGTCTCATTTTAGCTTTCTGATAAGTAACTGTGGGGTCGTGATTGCCTCATTACATTTTGTTAAAGTCCACATTACACATACACATCATCATTAAAGAAAATATGAGTTTCCATTTGGCAAAACTTTCCTTCTCAGGACTAGAAATGAAAACCCAACATATGTGCTCATTCATTTGTTTAACCAAAATTACTATTATTTTGAGAGAGCGTCTTCGTCTGTGGCCCAGGCTGTAGTGCAGTGTTGTAATCACAGTTTACTGCAGCCTCCACCTCCTGGACCCAAGTGGTGCTCCCACTTCAGCCTCCCAAGTAGCTCAGACTACAGGCATTCAGCACCACACCAGGCTAACTTTTTTATTTTTGTAGAGATAGGGTCTCTCTATGTTGCCCAGGCTGGGTCTTGAACTCCTGGCCTCAGGCAATCCTCCCACATCTGCCTCCCAAAGTGCTGGGATTACAGGTGTGAGCCATTGCACTTGGCCTGTTTAACCAAAATATAATGAGTAGTTACACTGTATAAGAAATGTTGCTTGGCATTCTGAGGGTTATAAAGATGAAAAAAGAGCCCTGACACTGAGAAGCTAGGAATCCAGGATTTGGAATCTGACTGGTACACAATTATAATGCAAGGCAGATCATGTTAACTTTCCTGATTGGGAACTCCAGGCAGGATGACTTCACATCTGGATAGGTGATGAAGCTTCATAAACGAGGGGACATTTCAGATAGTCCCTGGTGGGTGATTAAGAATTTTCCAGGCGAAGATGGCAGAACGAAGTATTCTAAGCACAGGAATAAAAAGGGAAGTGTGTGAAGGCAAAGTGGAATTAACTTACGGAGAATAGCAGGGGTTCAGTTTGGTGGTAGCAAAAAGTGTGTAACAAGGAGATGGGGGTGAAGCTATGAGGGGTGGTGAATGGGCAGAGTCATGTAGGGCAGGAGATGCCAGGGAGAATCTGTGCTTGATTTGACTGAAAAAGGAAGAGATTGTTGTTGTTAATTTTTTTGATCACTAAAATAATATATGAAGAGAATTCAAATTTAAATGAAGAGAATTTGGAAATGAATGTGTACATATAGAAAAACAGAGGGTACAAGGTTTCAGTTGGGTAGGAAGAGTAAGTTCTAGCAATCTAATGTTCAGCATGGGGATTACAGGTAATGATACTGTATTGTATACTTGACATTTGCTAAGAGGGTAGCTCTTAAGTCATCTCACTACACATGAAAAATGGTAACTATATGAAGAGATGGATAGATTAATTAGCTTGACTGTAGTAATAAGTTTACTATGTATATTTATATCCAAACCTCATGATATACATTTTATATGGTTTGGCTGTGTCCCCACGCAAATCTCATCTTGAATTATAGTTCCCATAATCCCCACGTGTTATGGGAGGGACCCAATGGGAGGTAATTTAATCATGGAGGCGGTTACCTCCATGCTGTTCTCATGATAGAGAGTGAGTTCTCATGAGATCTGATCGTTTTATAGGGGGCTTTTTCACTCCTGTGCTCTGCACTTCTCCTTGCTGCTGCCATGTGAAGAAGGACGTGTTTGCTCCCCCTTCCCCCTTCTGCCATGATCATAGATTTCCTGAAGCCTCCCCAGCCATGCCAAACTGTGAGTCAATTAAACCTGTTTTCTTTATAAATTACCCAGTCTTGGGTGTGTCCTTATAGCAGCATGAGAACAGACTAATACAACAGTTTAAATACATATAATTTCAATACAAGATTTTTAAAAAGTAAATTCCTATAACGCATACCCAGATATAGCCATTGTTAATATTTTAAAATGCATCTTTTTACTCTTTTTCTGGATGAAGATAGATGGCTAGCTAGTTTGATTGATTTTGAAAGTAATTATAAATGAAATCTCATTGTTAAGGATTATTTTTATTTATTTATTTTTGAGATAGAGTGTCACTCTTGTTGCCCAGGCTGGAGTGCAATGGCATGATCTCAGCTCACTGCAACCTCCACCTCCTAGATTCAAGCGATTCTCCTACCTCAGCCTCCTGGGTAGCTGGGATTACAGGTGCGTGCCACCACACTCGGCTGATTTTGTATTTTTAGTAGAGATGGAGTTTCTTCAAGTTGGCCACAATGGTCTCAAAGTCCCGACCTCATATGATCTCTCCGCTGCAGCCTCCCGATATGCTGGGATTACAGGTGTGAGCCAGCACGCCCAGCCTTGTTACGGATTATTAAAAACAGTTGATTGACACAATAACTTAAGAAAATAAAATATAATAGGAGTACGGTGCATGGATAGGTTGGTGATTGAGCAATCTACCAATAAAAAAAAAATTAAGAATGTTACTGCAATGGTTAAGAGGAAACAGATCCTTGAACTAGGGTGGTGGCTATGGATAAACAAAGGAAGGCTAGATTCTTCCAGTTTCCAGTCTAGATGACTGGGGGATTGGGAGCCATAAACATGGCCTTTGTGGGAGGGGAGGACTATGTGTGTATCTTTAGATGTGTTGAATGTGTGGTGGTGGTCAATCTAGTGGTTAGAGATGTGGGCCAGGACTCAGAGGAGGACAAAATCCAGATTTGAAATTCATTTACATTTTAAAGATTGCTTTGGTTAAAGTAGGTGAGATTTCTGAAGGAGAAAATAGAGATTTTTTAAAAACAAAGATAAGAAAAGAAATATGGGGACATCCATGTTTAGAAAATGGCAGAAAGGGAGCTAGAGAAGGAGGCAGAGGAGGGAACCCAGGATGGTAGGAGAAATTCAAGAGTGCAGGGTCCTTGCAGTCAAGGGTGGAAGTGACTTCAGAAATGGGTTATTTGTAGCCAATGAAAAACAGGCGATAGTGATTTCTAACATATATATATATATATATATTTTTTTTTTTTTTTCAACCACCACAGTACATTTTTGCATTTGTGGGCCTTGCCAAAGTGGACAGATACTTCTGATTCTGCTGTAAAGACCAGTAGGGAGAAGTTTTTCATCCTGAGAACTTAACTCTTTCACCTCTCAAGAGACTAATTACTTGCCCTCCTTGCAAACTTCCTGAAAAACTGAAGAGCTAAGTGGAAAGTAATTACCTCCTTCTGAGATGCAGATACTTTTCCTCAGCTTCTCCTCCTAAAATAATCAGCACAGGAGTCGCTCAGTGTCCTCCCCAGGGACTCCTTCCTGCTACTCTCTTTTCTCTGCACATTCCCCTCTTAAAAAACTAAAAATAATCAATAGCCTGTAGCAGGCTATCACCTGTTTTTCATAGGATTTCCTTGGAAGTGGTGTCTCTGGTCACTTTTGGGGAAGGTATGACTAGCCTTGGGACTTCACAGCAATCACCCCAAGGAATCTAGCATCACGCAACCTGACTTGCCCCACAGCCTTGCCTGTGGTTCTTTGCTCTTCAAAGTGTGATGCTTGAAACAGCACTGGCATCTCCTGGGAGCTTATTGGAGATGCAGAATCTCAGGTCTCACCTGATATCTCCTAAATCAGAATCTGCATTTTTGCAGGATCCCCAGGTGATTCCTATGCACATTAATGTCTGAGTAACGCTGTGATCTAAACAATTTGCTGGTAGAATTTTCAAACAGAAAATGGTATAAGAAAGCCCTTGTTCCAATCTCAACAATGTGAACGGCATTGGAAGAGGGAATTTGGGGACACATTTGCTATTATTGGAGCCATCTTTCCTTGGTGACCTTTATTCCAGGTCCCATTTCCAGAGACAGTAGTAACCAGGATAAAGACCCTGAAGACTCTCATCCTAGTCTGACTTTAAACTTCTTGAGTGACTTCAGTCAATGGCCCAACCTCTGACTCACTGTTAGAATTCTATGTGGACATGACCTAGAGATGTCTAGATATATTGGTTCCAGACATTTGTCTTAATGTGGCAGGGTTGTCAATGTGCATAATGTCAAATGAGACTCCTGGATAGATAGAAACGAAAAAATAATTTAAAAAAAATCTTGCAACTTGCTGGGAGAAATCTTGGGATTCCGGTTCCAAATCAAAGTAGCTGTTATAAAAGGCTCCCCAGGTTTAAGACATGATGTAAATAAAACACAGCCTCATGGAATTGCAAGGGAGTAGGTCATATAGGCCTACCTCCCTCTGTCTTGGTGCAGGCATCCCCACTGCAACACACTGAACAGACTGGCTTAGGGACTCTGCTTGAACCAAGTCCAGGGATGGAGCATGCCCAGCTATGGGAGGCAGCCCCTTTCTTCACTGCATGGTTCTAGATTTTAAGAAGAAATCCTTATGTCAAACCTCAATATGACTTCCTCTAACCTTCACCCATTGTCCCAGTTCTGCCTTTTTCAGTTATGCAGGCAGACTAGCAGGTAAGCAAAGATATCTATGCATTCCCGTCCAAAATATTCAGGTTTACAAATAGGAGGTTGCATCAAACTGTTTCTAGAACTCTTGCCTTCCATATTGCTTTGTTTGGTTCCTGTTAGGCACATCTTGGAAGTGATTGTGGTACTAGTTGAGACAACTAACTGAGATGTAGAGCAGTGGGAAACCTATTCTCTTGCTCTGTTGACTATATTTCTTACCATCAACTAAGATGGCATTCCATGTTTAGGTTATCGTGCTAACTCATGTTCCAAATTCATATAAACCTCATGATTAATGACAGCTAGCATTTATTGAACACCTACTATATTCTAGGTACAGGAAAAACAAAGATTTGTAAGGCACGACACCTAACATAAGGAGCTCAGAACCCACATATAGACAAAACTACATTGAACCAAGTCCAGAGATGGACCATTCCAAGCTGTGGGAGGAAGCCCCTTTCTTCACTGCATGGTTCTAAATCTTAAGAAGAAATGCTTATGTCAAACCTCAGTGTTTGAAACCTCAGGAAATTTGACATAAGGATGAGTCCTGAGTTCCTGAAGGCAAAGCTCTCAGGGAATGCCCCATTTCTTTTGATTAAGTTAAAAGTTAAGTTGAAATGACTTTTTGAGGTCCAAAGAACAATTTTATAGGCTGAGAAGAGGAAAAGTGAATTCCTGAGAGAGGCAACTGAGTGTGTAAAATAACATAGACATAAAATGGTATATTGTGTAGACAACCAAAGCCTAAAAAGATGGGATTAATGAGTGGGTTTCTGGAGACTGGCCATGGGTATCATCAGTAATCAGACCCAAGTCCCCCAGTGGACCTGTAAGTGTCCTCTGCAAGATGCTCCACTCACTGAAATAACAGGGCATATTTGATTACAACAAACTTCAGTGTGTACATCAGTGTAGAAATCTCTGCTTGCCTAGGGCAATCATATTGTAGTCACCAAAGGTGCTATTCACCTTCAGTGCTGAAACTGTATTGCCTTTAATTTTGCAAATAACCTAAGTAAGTTCAGAGAGCTCAGCTTTTCTGAAATACTTGATTTCCCTCTCTGCCAGCAGCTGAATTAGTCACGTGTTATACCCCTTTAAGGCTGATTTGCTCAGGTCCTTCAACAAAAGGGACTCATGGGGATGAGACTGAGAATGGGGAGATCTGCCCTCTGTGTCTGTGAAGGAGAGGGAAGGAAATCTGTGGTGTCTCCTCTCCTTAGATCACAGCCAACTTCCTCCATGACAAGGACAAGGGCCTCATATGCAGTCCCTTGGACTCACCCCCAGGGCTGGGTAACCCAAGAACTTCTGGGTGAATTGTCCACTGAGTGAGAGAAGTGGAAGAAACACAAATGTGAGTGATGAGCTGCCCAGCTGCTAGTGAAGAAGCCAGGTCCCCTCATATATGGAGGATCCTGTGTCTATCAGATAAAATAATTCATGAGTTCCCTTATAAGGGCAATGCCATGAGCTTTACCTCCATAGGACTTGGCAGGTGTCTAACTCAAGTGAAGGAGAATGACAGCAATGCAGCGCTGACTGGGGAGCAGGATCTAAGGGAAACCCAGAGGTAGGATGCTAGTGATGTTCTGGAGCCCCCTGGAGAACCCATAGTGGGGCATTGCTACAAGGTTCCTGAGACTGTGGAAAGGACTTTAGAATTGGCTAACTGGCAGAGGCTGGAACAGTTTGGAGGACTCAGAAGAAGACAGGAAGGCATGGGAAAGTTTGGAACTTCCTAGAGACTTGTTGAATGGTTTTGACTAAAATACTGATAGTGATATGGACAATGAAATCCAGGCTGAGATGGTCTCAGCTGGAGATGAGGACCCGAATGCTGGTAGCCAAGGCAATGGGGAAAACGTTTCCAGGGCATGTCAGAGACCTTCACAGCAGCCCCTCTCATCACAGGCCCAGAGGCCTAGGAGGGAAAAATAGTTTGTGGGCCAGGCCCAGGGCCCCACTGCTCTGTGCAGCCTCAGGACTTGGTGCCCTGTGTCCTAGCCACTCCAGCTCCAGCCGTGGCTAAAAGGAAAGAAGGTACAGCTCAGGTCTTTGCTTCAGAGGGTGCAAGCCCCAAGCATTGGCAGCTTCCACGTGGTGTGCAGAAGACAAGAGTTAAGCTTTGGGAACCTCTGCCTAGATTTCAGAGGATGTATGGAAATGCCTGGAAATCGACCATTAAATTGGCAGGAATTGAACACAGCCATGATAAAAAAAAAAAAGTAGACAACAGAAACTCATAATCAAATAAGTTATGCTAAAACAAAGGTGATTCATATTAAAAACTCCTCGTTGCTTTGCTACATTGTACTTTTGTCCATGAGACTGAGGTTATTTACGCCACCTGTCTCGGTGTGTTAGAAATACTATATGGGGCGATGCAGCAGGGCATCTTTCCCTAACTCCAACTTCAGATGTCATCTTGGTAGCTTAAAATTGGACACGGTGAAAATATTGACAGCAGGAAGCTGGCAAATGCTAGAAGTCAGCAAATGGAGAGCTGGGGCTAAACATTTACCAGCAGACCACTGAGCCACGACCACCATTCCTCAGTACCTGTCAGGCATTGTTGAGGAAACATATGTACATCAGAAAACCTAGTGCTGAAAGAATTAGTGAATCAGACCGATAGGAATCTAGTCCACTATAGGCAATACTGACCTTTTCTTAGTTTGACCCAGAGGGTTTTTCACCTCACCAAACTCCTAAAATCCCACCCGTGCAGGGTCTTGATGTTACTACCAACCACCACAAGATCCAGGCCTGACTTTCCTTTGGAAAGTGATTATATACCTTTGTCTTCCTTCCTCGAAAACTTTCATACCCTTGGTTTCTTGCTCTCTAATCCTCCCAACTAGAAGAAATAAATCCACTTTTTGGCTTTGCACTGGGATTTACATGTGTGAGGATGGATTCTTGGGTTAGCCATTTAGAGCTAGGATGCCAGACAAATGAAGGGTGGGTGGGAAGATATTTGGGGCCAAGGAAAACATTTTAGTTTCATGAAATCCTGCCATGATTTTGCCTACACTTAAATTAGTTCTGGGTGTTGAAAGCAACCTTGCCCTCCTACCACCCGGAAATTAGGTTACAGTGTAAGCCACTTCTATGAAGTGAAAAGGCTGTTGCCATCAGTGCATCTACATCCAATGACCTTACATAGACAAAAAACCACATCAACTGTTCTCACCTCCCAGGGAAAATGGTATCATAGCAAAGGGACTGTGAATCCATTGTATAATTAACGTTGTATATGAACAGAATCAAAATATTTATTCAAAATAAAAATATCTTACCCGTATAGGTATTATGTGCTATACTTCAAATGCTCATAGAACCAATTGTGATCAATAAAATAGTAATCTTTTTTCCTTCTTTCCAATGTTTATTTTGGGTTCAAGGGGTACATGTGCAAGTTTATCACCTGGATAAATTGCACATTGCTGGGGTTTGGTGTACAGATAACTTTGTCACCAAAGCGATTAGCATAATACCTGATAGTTTTTCAGTCCTCACCCTCCTCCCTCCCTCCACCCTCAAGTAGGTCCCAGTGTCTACTATACCCTCATTTGTGTCCATGTATACTCAGTGTTTAGCTCCCACTTATAAGAGAAGATGTGGTATTTGGTTTTCTGTTTCTGTCTTAATTTGCTTAGGATAATGACTTCCAGCTCCATCTGAGTTGCTGCAAAGGACATGACCTCACTGTTTTTTATGGCTGCGTAGTCTTCCATGGTGTATATGTACCACATTTTCTTTATCCAGTCCACCATTGATGGGCATCTGGGTTGCTTCTATGCCTTTGATATTGAAACACAAATCTTTAAAAGTAACATTGAATCTATACTTGCTTTCTGCCAATATGTGTTTCTTTCAAGTGATGGATACTAAACGTGCAATTACTGTGAGGAAGGGGTTATTAGAATTGCTGCCATTACAAGTCTACAAACTTGTAGAAACTTGATAGATATGTGCTCAGTAAGAGTCTAGAGGAGGCAAAACAGCAGCTTCAGATCCTGGAGGTTCCAACTTTGAATTAACCCAACTTTTAATTCAGATAGAAGAAGAAAATTCCAAAGATGGGGAGATGGAAAAAAAGGTCTGAAGAACCAGATCCTGCTGTCAGTTCTGCCATTTCTTTGACCAACTCATTCTTCCTCTCAACCATGTTTCCCTTTCCCACTAAAGCAGGCCAGGAACACTGCTTGCTGCAGTTTCAGAATCAGAAATTTTCTTTCTGAGCTCTCATACACTCCATAGGACAACACCTTACTGAAATTAACCACATTTTAAAATTTCTCTCAGTACAGGGGACCCCTTGAGGTCAGACTCCACATTTCTTTCATCTTTAACAGCCACTGCTGAGTGGAGTGTTTTGTTCATGATGGGTGATCAGTGAATCTTTATTTAATTGAATTACTATAAGGGTAAAAACCAAATGGAAAATATATGTAAAAGTGGTTCATAAAGTATGAAAAGTATACAAAAGATATTGTTAGTAGAATTATTCTTAATTTACTCATCCTTCTTTCATTTACTTTACAAATACATACTTTTCTAGGTAGTAAGCAGAGAATAAACAGAGGAAAACAACATCAATTCATTCAACAGCAATTGCAAACACCAGAGTCATTGCTCTGTTATGTAATTAAAGAACTAGCAAAGTTTTGGTCCGGAAACTGAAACTAGGAACGTAAAACTTGGCTGAGGGGTATCTCAGCAAGAAAGAAAGACACTTTCAGAAAGCCAGAGAAAGGGGTGCCTCGTTTAGGAAGGAGTTAGCTTGGGGTAAGAGGAGGTCACAAGGAGACCCAACGGGCTGGCAAGCAAGCCGCATCTCCCAAGCTCCAAATGAGCCTACCTCATTCATTTCCACATAGTGGATTTTTTAAATGCTCAACATTTGTGATAAATTAGTAGTTTTATTGTTTTCAAGTAAGTGTAGCTATGAATAAACTCCTGATTGTAGTTTATATATCACAAATTGGGAAATAGAGTTTGGTAAATTAAAGTGTATTTACAGAAACAATGTGTCAGAACAATTTAAACTGGGGATACTTTAGAAAATTCTGCATAGGAGAAAGCTAAGGGAACACCATGATCCTGAGGTCAAAGTAACTGGAAGATTTTTTAAATTTCTGGCTATAGTTGGAGGAGGGAGGACAGTGGAGCTGATGTTTGACTCCAAAGGCTGCATGGGACATAATAGACTTTCAAGAATTTTATACCCACACGTATGTGAATGTAATATAATGTTCATATTTTATGTAATGTACAATATAATATGTATGTGTGTAAAATAGGATATATAATGACTGAATAAATGAATTGACTAAGTTTATTACAATCCCTTGCCTTTAGGCAAATGAATGTTTCTAATCATATAGGAGCAAAGTTTATTTTATCTTTCTAAAACTCTGAATATTTCCTCTCTGGAAACCACATAATTCCTCACTAGTGGAGATATATCTTGTTTTAATTTCCCTCTGTTTCATCTTTCTCTGATGCAAAGGTACCTGATGAATTGCACTCTCACAGTGTCCACCTTATAGTCAATGTGCTACTCAGGTGTCATCTCATCAGGAAGCCATCATTCAGCCCCTGCCTGGTCTCAGTGTTGCTCTCCTGTATGCTCATAAAACCTTCTGTGAATCTACTGTTGCACTTTCCCCACTGTGCTGGAAACAGCTATTTATCACTCTTTCCTTCCTTAGGCCAAGAGCTTTGTCAGGCAAAGAACCATTTATGCCTTTTTTACCTTCTTAGCCTCTGCCTGTTACAGTGCCTGACATACACAGCCTACTCAATATTGATGAAATGAATGAATGGGTGAATAATCATACAAGGACCCAGCCCTCCCCGCAACACTCACACACACATTGAAAAACAATCAGTTTGTTTTTGGTAAGTTTTGCTTCTTCCCTTGATCCCATGTAGCCCAAGCACTTATGGTGCATACACTCAGTAATGGTGCATACTGTGATAGAGAAGCACGCCCCGAACATGCACACACATGCACACATATGTACACACATACACATCCATGCACACGTACTGGGACTGGATACTACCTCTTGATCAGAGAGCACTTCTTGGCTACTCTTCCTCAAATGCAAAGCACATGCACTTCCCTTTATTGAAAGCTCTGGGCTACTCTCAGGGTTCTTACGGCTGCCAGGGGATGTAGGGAACACTTCCATGGTGGCCCATAAGAGCTTTGGGCCAGACAGTGCAGCACTGAGGGCTCACTGTAGTTATTGCTCAGAGGAAAAAAACTAAAGAAACTCAACAGTGGTCTTCCCACTCACTGGAGGTCTCCCTCCCCACAGAACTGCTCAATGGAGGCAGGTCAGGTCCCCCGGGGCGCCAGGCTCATCATTGTGCCTTGCAAAGGCCTTTCAGCCTCTGCATCTGCCCCTGTAGCACTATTTTAACTGTCTCATTGCAGAAGGTAAGGATAAAGGGATTGAGGAAGGGGGTGAGAACTGAAGTCACCAAGGCCACGACCTTCCTGACTTGCACAGAGTGAGCTTTGCCAGGCCTGACATACAGAAAGATAGTACTACTGTAGCCAATGAAGACCAGTGTGAGGTGAGACCCGCAGGTGGAGAAAGTCTTCCGGCGACTGCTGGCAGACGGGATCTGCAGCACGGTGGTGACTATGTAGCCATAGGAGATGAGGGTCACCAGGAAGGAGCTGAGGACAAAGGCCAAGGCCATCAGAAAGTCCCACAATTCCAATAGGCGAGTGTCAGAGCAGGACAACTGCAGGAGAGGTGCGCTGTCACAGAAGAAGTGGTTAATGACGTTGCCATGGCAGTAATCAAGATGAACGCGGGAGAGGACAGTAGGTACCATGGCTAGGAAAGGAGCTGAACAGGCAGCCCCAGCAGGCTGGACACACACAGCCCGGCTCATCAGAGTGCCATAGCGCAGTGGGTGGCAGATGGCCACAAAGCGGTCAAGGGCCATGCCTGTCAGGATGAGGAAGGAGGTAGAACCCAGGGAAAAGTAGAGGTAGAAATGGACCATGCAGCCAGTGAAGGTAATGACTTTGTGGGGCACCAGCAGGTCTGAGAGCATCCTGGGCACTGCAGTCATGGTTACCAAGATCTCCAGCAGGGAAAAATTGCCCAGGAAGAAGTATATGGGTGTATGTAGGTGGGTGTCAGCTATGACCATAACTATAATGATGGTGTTTCCCATGAAGGCGAGAAGATAAAGCATGAGGAAGGGGCCATACAGAAGAGCCTGCAGCTCACCGAAGGAGGAGAAGCCTGAGAGGACAAATTCAGAGGGCTGGCTCAAATTTGCCCTGATCCACAGGCTAGGGCCCTGCATGCAAGGGAAACAAAAGACAGATGGAGAGGCAGAAACAGAGAGATAGAGACAGAGAACCACTGACCTTGAAACAGAAGAAATAGGGATAGAGACAGAGAACAGAGAGAGAAAGGCAAGTAGCCAGCGGGTGATAAACAGAAGAGCAGAAAGAAAAAGCAATAAAGATAACAAAATGGAATAGGAGAGTCATAGAGAAACAGAGTGAGGGTATCAACGAAGTGAAAGACATAGAAAGCCATTATTAAGAAGAGAGAAGGCTGAGGATGGTGGCTCATGCCTGTAATCTCAGCACTTTGGGAGGCTGAGGTGGGAGGCTCACCTGAGGTCAGGAGTTCAAGACCAGCCTGGCCAACATGGTGAAACCCTGTCTCTACTAAAAATACAAAAATAAGCCAGGTGCAGGCACCTGTAATCTCAGCTACCTGCAAAGCTGAGGCACGAGAATTGCTTGAACCTGGGAGGTGGAAGTTGCAGTGAGCCGAAATCGTGCCACTGCACTCCACCCTGCGTGACAGAGCAAGACTCCATCTCAAAAAAGAAAAAAAAAAAAAGAAGAAGAAGAAGAAAGAAAAACAGAGGAGTGGATTAAGGAAGACCACATGGCAACAGACATTGACATTTAGGAAGAAAACAACAGAGGAACAGAGAAAGAACAGAAAAAAATTCAAATATGAGAGAGGGAGAAATAGAGAAATACAGAAAGGGGAGGAACACAGAAAAAAAGAGAGGAGGGAGAGAAAGCATTAGTGCACGTGACCCAGAAGCCCCTGAACGTAGGCTGATCCGTCTGTGTCACACCCAGAGGTTATGCTCCAAGACCCCATTTAAAGGCTCCCTGCGATCCTTTCTGAGCTGCCTCTCTGAGGATCCTCACTTGTGCATATTTCTCCGGCTGTGATCATGAAATTAGTGAAAGTCAGAGTTTTGAGTCCAGAAATTAGTGTCTTTTAGAGTGGGCCTCTGCTTCGTGTTTGCAAAGATGGAGAGCAGAAAATGTGCAGGAGGTCAGGGAGCGAGGCCCGGAAATCCAAGTGACTGCTCTCCCGGGACACACACAGTCATCAGGTTTCCCAAGGGTATCAGCGGTCTACCCAAGGGCGCTGCTTTGCTGTCTCCACTGCACTTCCCCTCCCCTCGTGGTGCAAAGCGTAAGCTATGGAGCCTCCTGTGTTTGAATTCTGGCTCTAGACTTGCTTGTCATGGGCCATAAATCTGCTCTTCTTTGTTACTTACTCTCTCTGAGCCCGTTTTCTCAGCTATAAAATAAAGGTATTACTGGTACTTAGCCTCTATGGTGATTATAAAATTAAATAAGTAAACTACTTAGTGCAGTGACTGGCACATACTGGCCAACAAATCGTTGCTGTTATTGTTATCACTGTTCTTACTGTTATGACCGTCAATAGAACTCACATTTTTTTGGCCCATCGTCTCTCTACACTTCTTCTCATTGTCAACATGTGCGTGTGTGTGAAGATCTTTACAGCTTTACACTGTTTCTTGGAATTTCAATTCACCAAAAGGGTACTTTAAAACATTTCAAACACAAACAAACATAAGTATTTGTAACACAAACTGTCAGGAGTGGAAGGAGTGAAGCTGTGTATAGATATACTCTGGTCCTTTCTACAGCCCCATAAAAGCTTCATCTGGGGCTGTGTCCTGGCCACCCAGCAATGACATTCTAATTTTAAAAAGCCTTGCACCTGGCCGAGCGTGGTAGCTTGCACTTGTAATCCCAGCACTTTGGGAGGCTGAGGCGAGTGGATCATGAGGTCAGGAGTTCGAGACCACCCTGGCCAACACAGTGAAACCCCATCGCTACTAAAAATACAAAAATTAACTGGGCATGGTGTTGGGCACCTGTAGCTACTTGGGAGGCTGAGGTAGGAGAAGCACTTGAACCTGGGATGTGGGGTTGCAGTGAGCTGAGATCGTGCCAATGCACTCCAGCCTGGATGACAAAGCTAGACTCCATCTCAAAAACAATCAATCAATCAATCAATAAATAAATAAATATAAATAAATAAATAAAAAGCCTTGCACTCATGCCACTAACAAACCTTAACGGTAGGTCTAAAATCTATCCCAGCACTGACCAAATTCAAACCCAGTCCTTATGTCTGTATTTCATGAGATCCTGACTGACATACAGACTTCCCCCACTCACCTTAGCCTCCAAGCCTGGTGTCTTCTTTGTAAACTGCTCTCATTTAGGCATTCATAGCTGTTGACATCTGCCTAGTGGCTTCGCTCTGTAATGTGCGTGACATCAGAGATGTGGTCTCTTTCCCTCGGGTTGTGTCTTGCGGCTGGGAAGGGTGGACAGGGGCGTTGTGCACAGCTGGGAAGAGGTGGCACTGCTGGGTGAGCTAAAACACTGCCAGTCCTTATGCTGATTTTCTAATTCAGCACCTACCCTGTATCACTACAAAGCCAGGGGCAGCAGCATTGATGTGGGGCTGGGAGATGGGAAAGAAGACCCTCAGGAGTCCAGAGGGGAAAGGTGCTGATTCTGTCCCTTCTCTCTCAAGGATGAGTGTTTTCAGCTCTTTCTCTCGTTCACATCTCCAAGTCCTTCGTGTCTTGATGATGTTTACAGCTGAGCTTACGCTGGATGGAAAACTTAGACTCCAGCAGAGTGTTTTCTGTGGGAATGACAGGAAGCCAAGGAGCCCTCTGGGGACTTCTGAGGCACTGACGTTGCTCCTTAGAATAATGAGATGCCTCTGTTTTGAGGAAAAAGATCTGAATAAAGAAATGGATAAAGACCTAGATACACCCAAGCAGCTGATGGCTTAGGATCAGCACCTCGGCAGTGCCTGTCTCCTGGCCCTTCCCCTCCTCCTAGGACTGTGGAAAAAAGATGAGATCATGGAACAAACACAAAGGAATTTTCCCAGCTGGACTAAAATTATGACAGCCTGGGCACCTAGCCAGGGCTGGATCCAGAGTTTCCATTTGCAGACAAAATCTCCAAGTGGATCCAGGATTCAGGGATCTAGGGAGGCAGGGAATGGAGGGCCTGGACCATAGCAGCCTCTTGTTAAAATTCTCCAAAGAAAGTATCATCTGGAGAAGTCTGGGAATCAAACAGTGAGATTAAGAGGCAGATCTCTGCCTCCAGAGGCAGGGCCCTTGGTGGACACATCTTGGGATCTGGCTCCTGTGAGAAGATACACACCGTGGGGACAAAGGTAAAGGGAATATGGTGAGGCCACTCCGAGCTTCCGGCTCCCTAGTAAACTCCGAGTCACAGTCTTTCATCTCAGAGACATTTAAACCTTACGCATGATACCCAGTGCAACCCCACCCACACTGAGACAGAAATAATGACTCAAAGATTTCAAGGAAAAGCTGTACAATGAAGATAGTGCAGTGGGGCCCTGAGTTTAAGAATAACTAGGGCTGGAGGGGTTGGCCAGGCAATCTTTCTGTAGGACTTGAGCCTGGAACTGAGATTTGGACCTGACCCATTGAAAGCAAAGAAGAGGCTGGGCACGGTGGCTCATGCCTATAATCCTAGCACTTTGAAAGGCCAAGGTGGGTGGATCACTCGAGGTCAGGAGTTCGAGACCAGCCTGGTCAACATGGTGAAACCCCATCTCTACTAAAAATACAAAAAATTAGCCGGGCGTGGTGGTGGACACTGTAATCACAGCTACCCAGGAGGCTGAGGCAGGAGAATTGCTTGAGTCCAGGAGACGGAGGTTGCAGTGAGTTGATATTGTGCCACTGTGCTCCGGCCTGGGTGGCAAAACAAGACTTGGTCTCAAAACAAAAACAGAAAGAAAGTAAAGAAGAATGCAGTTCAAAAGGCTAGAAATGGAGGAGGAAGAAGAAAGGAGCCAGTTGCTAGCAGGGAGCTCAGGTAGGCAGACAGGGGCTGGCCAGAGCAGGGCTGGAGGCAGGGGCTCGGGAATTGAAAGGCAGGAGGATAGGTCGGGGCTACATGAGCCTTCATGGCTATTCATTTTCTATTGCTTCTGTAGCCAATTACTACAAATTTTGTAGCTTAAACAACACAAATGTATTACCTGACAAATTCTACAGGTGAGTAACTTGACACAGGCCTCAATGAGCTAAAATCAAGGCGTCATCAGGGCTGCCTTCCTTTCTGGAGTCTTCTTGCTTTTCCAGCTCCTAGAAGCTGCCCACATTCTTTGGCTAATGGTTCCCTCATCCATCTTCAAAGCCAGCCACATGTGTCTCTCAGAACCGTCTTCTGTCATCACTTAGCCCTCTGACTGAACTCAGAGGAAGAGTTTCTCCACTTTTACAAATCCCTAAGATTAGATTCAGCCCACCTGGATCACCACTAAGATTAGATTCAGCCCACCTGGATCACCACTAAGATTAGATTCAGCCCACCTGGATTGCCCAGGCTAATCCCATCCCAAGGTCTTCAACCCAATCACACCTGCAAAGTCCCTTTTCCTATGTAAAGCAATATTATCACAAATTCCAAGGATTAGGGCTTGGACATCTTTGAGGGGACATTCCTCTGCCTATTGCAATGACTACGTGCAGCTTTGGTGCCTGGTGAACCACTTATCTGACTAGATCCATTCATCTTTACACAATTGTATTCATTCCTTAATAAATACGTAGCATCAACTCTGTTAAATGATCATAACATAGAGCAGCCTCCATAATCTAGGAGCATAACCCTAAATCCGGCCTTATTTCCTTTGGGATTAAAGGCACATGGAGCAATGTTAATTCTTGTTTCCTTTCTAGCCTTCCCAAAGAGAAAGAGCTAGGATTGAAACAGTGAGGGGAACTACTCTAGTGCCACTAAATTCTGTCCCCTGGGCTTCCCAGGCTTTGAAGAACCGCCCCATTTCCTTTTGGTTAACTTCTTCTTTCACTTGATGAGATTTATGGGAAATGCAGTCATTTACATGGTTGAGTTGATGAAGTTTTCAGTCTCCCAGGGGTTTCTTCCTTAGTCAATTCTTCATCTTTTCACAGTCTGTTAATGGGCATTTTCATTGTTATTGCTTCTTTGATCCAGATTGATTCCTACTCCAGTATCCCCTCAGCCTCTGGCCGAAAAATAATCCTTCTCCACTCGTGCCTCCCGTTTCACCCGTGTGGTGATTGACTATGACAGCTGCTTGTTTCTCTATGTGAAACCCAAGCAAATGCGGGCAGCAGAATAAAACAAGATAGTTTTCCTGTTTATTTTCATGTTGACCCCCTTTCTGAACCTTCTTACAGGTCAGATTTACTGACCTTAATCAGTTTTAGGTGGGCCACTCCTTGTGGATTCTAAGGTAATCTGGAAAACACTAACAAATATCTAAGCTAAAGCATCTTTATTTTCATCATCAAACCATATGTAATTATCACACTCAGGCCCTTGGAAGTGGGCAAAACACACAAACATAAAAACCAACCTGCTTATCAGTTACTGATGATCTGAGCTATTCTTGTTTCAGTTGTTTCATAATAAAATTATTGTTTTGTTTTTGAAAATCTAAAGAAGAAAATGCCTAAAGTCAGGGAAGAGCTTGAGAAAGGAGCTGTATATGTTCCTGGGGGAGTTAGACTGCACCATAATCATCTCTGAATGTGCATTTCCAGAAGAGGAAGAGAGTCCAGGGACTACAATAAAAATGCCAACACCTCTACTCAGATCTGCCCTATTACTTCCTGGGATATGTTGACATTTTGACTTGCATTATTAGACTCAATCTCATAAGGCTGTGCCTGGCCATTAGGTGAAACACAGATTACTCCTTGGTGTACTCTTTTTCTTGGATGTGCCATATCTAATCTTGGTCCATTGCTACTACAAAGTGTCTCTCTTTTTCTCTACATTTTGGCATAAAGCCAACTTGGAGTGGCACAAGGACAATATGTTTAGAAAGGGGTGGATGGAAAGCTTAAACATGTTTGGTGGTAAGGACAGAAGAAAATTTGTGATCAAATTTTTGGCAACTATTTAACTCATCTCGTTTTGTTCGTGGTAAAGGAAGGAGGTAAGGAAGGATTGAATGGCTCACTCTAGGTGCCTGAGGTTTTTTTTTTTTTTTTTTTTTTTTAGAAAATAAGGCTATGAGACCAGATTCCTTTAAAATCTGTTCCTTGATCATTTTTTTTTTTTTTTTTTAATATGCTACAGGAATCCTTTGTTTTCATGATGTGGTCTGCCTCCCAAAGCCAGATCTCCTCTGACTGGTGGCTTTTCTGCCCCAATCTCCAGCTGTCTTCTATGACATCTCTGCAGATTTTCATTGCTGGCAGAGTTGAGAGTGGGAGTTTCTTCCCCCAATTCTGACTCACTAACAAATCAGGGGATGGGGTAGCTCTCTATTAATGCACAGGAATATGTAACTGCTAGATTTTCAGACAGATTGGAGGAAGAAATTATCTCACATGATAATACCTGTAGGCTGGAATCAGGCAGAAAATAGTTTTCTTGAGAATTGATGTGGGTCACCTGGAGAACTGAAGAGTCCAGCAAGGGGGTGCTTGCCTGGTGGTGGTCGGAGATGGGGGCTGAATTAGGACCACTAAGGACAGTTGTGTGGCTTGTAGACTGCACAAAGATGCTGATGGAGAGACTGAAGGGGCACATGGGGGCTGAAGGAGCTGCATCTACTTGATGGAAAGGGGCACCTATTTTATGCACAAAGGTACACTGTAGTTGTCAAGCCTTGTTCTTCCCAACTACATCTCAGTGGAGAAACATTCTTCTAATTTACTCAATGCTCTGGTGTAGAAGGCACTGCCCTGGGCTAGTGAAGAAGAGCTGAGTGTTCACAGAAAGATGCAGGGAAAAACCTTAGCCCTGGGCCCCTCCTGCATAATTTCTTTAGGTTCCTCCAGCCTTTCCTTTGTGTCGCCTGCCATCTTCTCTCTCCCATGTTGACTCTTTATCTTATCATCTTGCTGCCCAGTTTTCTTCTACTTAAACTTTACATTTAAGGCCAGGCGCGGTGGCTCAAGCCTGTAATCCCAGCACTTTGGGAGGCTGAGGTGGGCGGATGACTTGAGGTCAGGAGTTTGTGACCAGCCTGGCCAACACGGTGAAATGCTGTCTCTACTAAAAATGCAAAAATTATCCAGGCGTGGTGGTGTACTCCTGTACTTGCAGCTACTTGGGAGGTTGAGACAGGAGAATCGGTGAACCTGGGAGGCAGAGGCTGCAGTGAACTGAGATCACGCCACTGCACTCCAGGCTGGGCGACAGAGTGGGACGCTGTCACATACAAAATAAATAAATAAATAAAAATAAACAAAAAAAACTTCATAACTCCCTTCCTACCCCACACCGAGCCCTGATTCCCACCATTTTTTTTTTTTCTCATGGCTTCCGTGTCCTGACCTCTCACACCCTTGGCTGCCACTCAGCCTCTGGTACCTGTCCTCTCCCACAGGCCCTCAGCCCCACTGTCCCTCTGCCCACCCCACTCCTCCGCTATCCACAAACAAGCCTAAATTTCCTTTCTGTATCTCAAGGGACATAATATTTTAAAATTTCCCTTTAAATGCTGCAGGAATCTTATTTTAAATGTAAATAAGATTGTCAAATATGAGGGTTCAGTCATCCCTGTAAGTCCGAGCCTTGAAAAAGGGAGGTAAACAGTTCTAGGTCAAAGGAGTAGAGATGGTTTTCTAGTTATCTATTGCTTGTCTATTGCTACACCCAAAACTTAGTGACTTAAAACAATGGTGATTTTATGATGTCTCAAAATTGTGTGGGTGTGGAATTTGGTCAGGGCTCATCTAGGTGACTCTTTGGTTCCACGTGGCATCATTGGAGGTTTTCAGAGATTTCAGATGTTCAGTGGGCTGGTCTAGAGGACCCAGCATGGCTTCACTCATGTGTGTGATGCCTCAGAGGAGGTGAGCAGGCACTGGGATGAGCTGGGACTGTTGACTTCATGACCTCACCAGCCTGGGGATCTCATGGAAGTTGGATTCATTACATGGTGGCTCAGGACTTCTAGACCGAGCATTCTAGCAGAAGAGGTTGACACTGCATGGTCTTTTATGCCCTAGCCTCAGATGGGACAGAGGTGAGGAAGAAATTCTCTCGCATGGTAATACCTGTAGGCTGGAATCAGGCAAAAAATAGAGTTTTCTTGATAATTGATGTGGGTCACCTGGAGAATTGAAGCATCTAGTAAGAGGGTATTTGCCTGGTGGTGGATGGAGGTAGGGACTGAATTGGGGCCCCTGAGTACAGTTGTGTGGCTTGTACGTGGTGGTGGTGGTGATGGAGAGACTGAAGGGGCACATGGAGACTGAAGGAGCTGCATCTACCTGATGGAAAAGGGCGCCCATTTTATGCACAAAGATGATACACTGTACTTGTGCCAAAATGTCTTGCTTTATCCCCCCAACTGATCCCAGACAGTTTGCTTAGATGTCTAAAACAAATACAAATCATAGGCTTCATGTGATCTACTTGTCACATGATTGTCACAGATGTCACATATGGTCACTTTTGCCATACTTTTATGAGTCCAAGCAATACAAGATTCAAGAGGCAGGGGCATAGAGCCATATTGTTTTTTTTTTTGAGACAGAGTCTCACTCTGTCACCAGGTTGGAGTGCAGTGGCGCGATCTCAGCTCACTGCAACCTCCGCCTGCCTGGTTCAAGCGATTCTCCTGCCTCAGTCTCCTGAGTAGCTGGGATTACAGGCATGCGCCACCATACCCAGCTAATTTTTGTATTTTTAGTAGAGATGGAGTTTCACCATGTTGGCCAGGATGGTCTCGATCTCCTGACCTCGTGATCCGCCTGCCTCAGCCTTCCAAAGTGCTGGGATTACAGGTGTGAGCCATAGCACCCAGCCAGAGCCATATCTTAATGGGAGGAGTGCAAAAAAATTTGTGACCCTTTAAAAAACCTGTCATGGATAAGTCAACAAAATTTTCTTTTTCTAAGGCTTAGACTACTCTGTCTGATATCTGATCCTGAATGGAAAGTAAGCCACTAACCCACCTGACTCTCTTTCCACTCCTCTTCTCAGAGAACAGGAGGCTGCAGTATCTGAAGTCAAGCTTGTTCTGATATTACACTGTATGTCTTCCTTTTTGTCCATTTATGAGGAAGGCAGACACATTGCCCCACCAGGAGTTTTATATCACCCAAGCTGCAAGCATCTCTGAAACATAAAAACAACAAAATATTACTCTGTCTATCACACATGCACATCGCGAGGCCTCAAAAACATCTTGCTTTACTCCCACAACTGATCCCAGACAGTTTGCTTAGATATCAAAAACAAATACAAATCATAGACCTTATTTGATCTACTTGTCACTATGCTTAAAAACCACACAGCACAGTCTTGATTTTTGCATATATTGTAATGCATCTCTTAAAATGTGTGATAAATTTCTGTGTAACACATTCTGTTAGTGAATGCTTACTTTTCAATAACCTATTTATCTCTTAAAAATTAGAGAAAGAACTTTATTTCAACAAAAAAAACCACAAGACTTTTAAAAAAGTTTCTTTATCTGTGAGGTTTTTCTTGGTAAAAGAATCCAAGACTCTTGGAAAACTTGGTAAGAGTTATTCAACTTATGTTTTTCTTTACATAAATATTCCTACATATCTGAGCTGAAAGCATTAGTAAATGTTTGTGTGACATAAAAACTGATTTTAAAATCTGCTTTCTATTAATATTCTAATTTTTCAGAGTAAGGAAGGGGTGGAGCAAGGCAAACAAATCATGAATGATATGGGCTCCAATGGTAGACAAATGACAAATAGAGATGTCTCCTGCACCTGGCTGGAATGGCTTTCAATTCTTAATCATATTGACAATAGTGGCTGCATGGTAGCTCATGACTGTAATCCTGGCACTTTGGGAGGCTGAAGCTGGAGGATTACTTGAGCCCAGGAGTTCGAGACCAGCCTGGGCAACATAGTGAGACTCCATTTCTACAAAAAAATACAAAAATTAGCTGGGTGTGATGGTGCATGCCTGTAGCCCCAGCTATTCAGGAGGCTAAAGTGGGAGGATCACTTGGGCCTGGGAGTTCTGCAGTGAGCTATGATTGCACCACTGCACTCCAGCCTGGGTGACAGAGCCAGATTCTGTCTCAAAAGAAAAGAAACAAAAACAAACAAAAACATTGATAGTAGCTACTAATACCAGCTACTGCATGGTAGAGTTTGAATTTGAATCAGGTCTGATCCCAAAGACTCTGCTCTTAATTTTTATGTCATTTCATCTCACCAACCTAAACGTAATCTAAACTTGTATATTATTACATTGCTTGAAGATTTATAATGATTATATAAAAGATATATCTGATTGAATGAGAAGAATATGAGAGACATAGGAGAAAAAAATCACATGTAATGACTACGGATTTATTCTGGAGTTAACCTGTGAGGGAGAATTATTATATTCGGTTTTTAGATAAGAATGTAGAATCTCACAGGGCTTAAGTAAATCTCAGTGTTTCTGGGTCATTCCATGTTGGGGCCTGAGACTGAAGCTCTGATTTCACCTGCTTCACACACTGTGCTTTTCCTCTACTTCATGCCAAGAATACTAATGCTATGACTGTTTCAAATATTTTGTAGCTCAGCAATGACAGAAACTGTGAAACTGAGATTACTTACATTATTTGATAAGCTAAAGACAAAATTCATGAGGAAGAGAATAAGTAAAACAAACAAACAGAAACCCAAACATTTATAATGGACAAATTATTGTTCACTCATATTTGTTGTCCTTCCTGGAGGTGACTCCCCTGGCGGGAATATCACATACTTTTGCTCCATTAATTCAGGAGTGGTCAAGTGATTTGCTTCAGCCAGTGAGATGTGGGTAGAAGTAATGAGAGTCACTTCGTAGCAGGAGCTTGAAGAGTTGGCATTTGAGTCACATTCTCTCTTTCCCCACATCTGAGATCATGGAAGAATGTGTTTAAAGGGAGCTTTCTACTGCTCTAGGTTCCTGCAGTATAATGATGAGCAGTCTACTTCCTGGCTAGTGATGGGCGCGTGGCATGAGTGAGAAACAAACCTCGTTGTTAAAAGCCATTGAAAGATTTGAGTTATTGGTGACTTCAGCGTGACCTTGCTGTAGCAGATGCTGTTAGTGTTACATTCTGATCCCTTAAGTTTCTTTTTATCGTTTCTGTGTTAACCCCTATGTACCTTTGTGGTCAGAGATAAAGAAAGGCCACAGTTCACAGGAGAGAGCCAGTGTGGATGCAAGAAACACAAAACCAGAGAGGCGAGGTGTTAGAAAAGCAGTAATGGAGAAAAAATGAGAGACAGAGAGACACAGGAGGCCCAGGAATGCAGACAGAAAGCTAGAAGGAATAAAAGGCAACCCAAGAGAGGCAGCAGAGTGACAAAGAAAAGCAGAAATTATGAGCAGAAGGAGGGAGGAAATGCAGGCAGGACATGGGACTGGGCATGGCCAGAGGCTGAGCACAGAAGCCAGTCTAAAGCACCCCTGTGAGGCTTTCTGGATGCCCTTCTGCTGAGAACTCTCACTCAGCCACGTATTTCCAGCTTTCAGCAGCCGCAGCAAAGCCATTCAATTCAGGAAGCAAGGGGAGCCAGAACAGAGAGGCAATAAGATCCCTTCGGGTTGACCATCTGCTACATGTTTACAGTGGCTGAAGGCTGAAAGGGAATCAAGGTATTTAGATTCAAGCTCTGGAATCCAGGCAAGACCCATTGGATGCTGCTGCTCTGACAATCCCTGAAAGATGTGTAGTATGTGTATTGCACTGGACTTCTAGCTCTGATTCTTAAAGTGCTGTGACTATCCTAGTGGACCACCCTTCCCTGACACAACTCACTCTTGTATGGGGGCTGACAGCACGGACCTTGGACTGTCTAGGTTTATATCCTTACCCTGCGAATTGCCAGTTATATGACCTTGGGCTGATACTAATCCTCTTGGAGTGGAATTTTCCCCAGCTGTAAGGTGAAAAATAGTAGAGCTAGCGTGAGCACCAGATTGGATTATGGCTGCCATATAGGAAGAAGAGTTCAATAACAGCAGTTTCTGCTGTGGTTATTGGCATAGAAACTTCATTCTCATCATCCCTCCTTCTAACCCAACCACCCAACCGCACTTCTTTAACGTGAAGGTGATGGGTATGTTTGTGTGTGTGTGTGTGTGTGCATGTGTGTGTGTTGATGCATCTATGTATGGATGCTGGCTGCACACTTTAATTATAGTTAACTGAATGAATACCTTTTGAGATCCATAAGTAATAAATAAAATCAGAAATGAGAGCACACAAATGAAGCCCTAAGGAGACACACTTCAGCTGTCTCTCTGGAACCACAGACATTTCCTAAAACTGTATCCTGGCCACCAGCAATGACATCTAATTGCAGAAGTGGATCTATCTCCCTAAGCAGTGAGCATGCAACCCTCTCACAAATCTTAATGCCAAGTCTAAACTCATCTTGACTAATTGAAACCCAATCCTTATAACTCATTCATTCTCCAGACCCAGCCAATGCATCGTAATTCATAAGTCCAGCATGGCAAGCTTTTCTTATTAGGTCATTCACTTCAGCAGCCTCCTGACTGTGGTACTCAGATTTTGACACAGAGACATAAGCCCCTTGGGAATAGGGCAAGCAACCCTGGCCCCGCTTTGCAAGTGACACCACAAGTTAGAATCTGTTGGCACCTTTCATTGAGTCTGTGATGAAGAGACTTACTGTTTTTCCCTATACAGCCCAGGGCAGCAGTATCCATGACTGATGTCAGGTGGAAGATAGCATGGAGATGGCAGGGAAAGCCAATGAGAATGATTCTCTTGCTGTTCTTTGCTCCCAAGGATGATGGTGCTGTTCACCCACTCTGTTTTGAAACCTTTGGGGTCTTGCTGATTTTTAGAAATGAGCTGGGCCGAATGGGAAACTTTAGACTCCAGCAGGGTGCTCCTTGTGGGAACAAGGGAAAGCCAGAAGTCCTTTGGGTTGTACAACGCTGATGCTTAAACTAACAATGGATACACTCAGACGGCAACAAGAGGCAGATGAGAACTGGGTCCAGCACCACAATTGTGTGTGTGTGGTGGGGACTTCGGAGTTCGACCTGGGTTTGAAATGTAACATTTACATAGTAGTAATTCACTAAGCATTCATTAAGTAAATATAATGCAGATAAAAATCTGGAATTTTATTCAATAAAAATATCCTCAATATTATGGGGGATAATAATGCATCCCTCATAAGGTTATTTTCAGAATTAAATAAAACACTTTATGCAACACACTAGTACAGGTCTTCCTGGGGTATAGAAGAGCATGGTAGATGTTAGTAAGCTGACAAGAGCAAGCTAAGGTTTGTTTAGCAATGCTCATCTCCAGCCCTTTCCTGCTGTCTGGCCTCATTATCACAGTGTTACACGATGGAGGAGAGTCTGGAGCTTCAGGATCCCCAGCTGGGAGGTCCCCTTCCCCCTTTCTCCACTGCTCAGTCCCAAAGGGCTGTGTCTCCCTGGCACTCCAGCAACCATCCCAGACACTGACATTGTCATAAACTGCACACTTATCCTCCTGGATCCTGTTCATCATGTCCAGAGGCCCATTTACTTATAATTATTGATAAGGACATGCCACCCTCATTGCTGAGGTATTTACTGAGCATTTACTGTGTTCCAGTATGTAACTTATTCAACTTAAAGCATCTGTCTTTAATCATAAGACAACTGATCTTCAGAAGTACATTTGTGAGTCTCAGAATCTCAGGGTTGGCAGGATTCTTGAAGGTCACACCAGTCAACCTACCTGGTGCTTCATTCCCTGCTGACAACAGCTGCCTGTCTCCTGTAGAAGGGTGGTCTAGAAGTTCCTGGTCACTCATTTCAACTCAGCTAGTAAACTGCAGCATGACCTTAAAAACTCATTCAATTTCTGAGTTTCAGGCTTACGATATGTAAAACGAAGCGTTGGAAAACATTATCTTTTCATTGCTGATATTCTTTGGCCCTTATTAATATCATAGTCATTCTAATGTCTTGCTTCTCCACATCCAAATATGGACACACTCTGTGCCCCAATCCAGATACTGGAGGAGATTTTTTTTTTTTTTAGCATGGCAGGCCTCTAAGTTTGTTTTTTGGAGGCGCGCTCTCTCTCTCCTCCCTTCCTAGTCCCCACCTTCCCTTTGTCCTAGAAATATGTATTATATTCACAGAATATCTGGAAAAACCAACACCCTGGATCTATACCTTATGCTTCCAAAAAATAATAAATTCCAGATGGCTCAAACAGACTTAAATGTAAAAAGTAAAAAATGGGAATTTTTTTTCATTTTTAATTTCCTTGGAGTATGAACATAGGCTTTTCTAAGGAAAACACAGATCCCAAGAGTCTAAAAGACTGTTGAGTGTAACTGCCTAAGGATGAAATATTTATGCAAGATAGAAACAAAACGTCAAAACAAAAACGTGAAATAAAGATTTGTTTGATTTATGCAAAATGTTCTCCTACAAACCTATACATTCGTTAAAGAAAACTACAAATGATTTTTTAAACATGAAAAGAGCTCAACCTCACTCTAACGTAAAAAGAAATTAATAAGAATTGTTTTTGAATAACGGTTATTTTTTAGACAATGTACTGAAGATACAGCAGTTAACAGAGTGGACATGGTCTCCCCCTATGGAGCATATTTGATGAAGACTGATGTTACCAAATGCTATAAAACCAGGTAAACACACACACACACATACACACACACATAATTACAAAATAGCGAATTGTTTTGAGCAAGAAACTACATGGTTGTCTTAGATCTGGGAGTGATCTCTGGAACAATCCTTGTAAAGGTGTGAGGCAGATGTTTGGACAGACCTGTGATGAGGTCACAACAGAGGCTTAAATCCCACGGGGAGCTCTGAGCTAGGATGGTTTTCCAGAGTTGTCCTGAATTGTGCCCAGAGTTGTCCTGAATAGAAACTTGGGGCCTGGGCAGTTATACTTCTGCATCCATAGGCCGTTGGATGCAGGCTACCTTAGAGGAAGGGCTATAACCTTGGGGAAGGTGTTTCTCTTTGATTGGGGGCAATTTCGGGGTAATTAGCGTCTTGGTTCTGAATGGGAGTCCGGGCAATGCACTGCAACATTTACTGTAATATCTGGAAAGCCCCTGGCAGCGGACCTGAACGTGGATACGTCTGTGAGGTTAGGGGAGGCATCCATAAGAGTAACCATTAACTGGTATCTGGTGATAACTAGGTGGGAATTACAATGAGTTCTCTGAGAGATGGAGCAGCTGCCTTTACAGGAGCACAAAGGGATGTCAGCGTCTCTGAGCAGAGGAGTGACACAAGATGACATCAGAGACAGGTATTTCTAGAAATCATGCAGAGCCTCACAGGTCTCAGGACTTTAACCAAATGGCAGAGGGAGGTTTTAATCAGGAGAGAGACCTGATCTGGTATGTGTTTTAAAGGATCACGCAGGCTGCTGTGAGGAGAACCGGGTAGACAGAGGGAAGCGAGGGTAGATGTGAAGGTCAGTTAGGAAGCTTTGTGGCAAGTAAGTAAGGTTTGTTCCTTCTCATTTCCTCTTTTGTGGGTAAGTTCTCTGCCACTGGGGTCATAATTCTATCTGTAATAACATACATTATTAATGCAATCATACATAGTGGATGGGAATTAACCCTATCTGTTCTACTAGTTTGCCAAAATACCCTTTTCTTTCTCTGGGCCGTGATGACTTCTCATACCTGTGTCCAAGTATGCTTATGTGGGAAAGTCAAACGTAGACATGGAATGGCCTTGAGCTTAAAGGATATTCAGCAAACACTTCTACTCACTTGTAAAATCATTAATCTAGGATAAGTTTGTGTACTGGATCTGATGTGAACTATAATGGCCCATGATGTTATCTAGAGAGAGCTGATTCAGACAAAATTGTTGGCTTTGTGGAGGGGTTCCATCCGAAGAGTCACGAGTCGAGAGTCCTTACGGTAGCCTGAGAGGCTCAGGTCACCATTAAGAAGAAGGCTTGAAAACTAGTTCCATTTCTGCCCCTTGACTTTTGCAGGGTAAAAGAGGAAGAAAAATTATATATCATGCACATCAATGCCGTGATATTTCAGATGAGGGGGTCTGATATTTCAAAACCCGAGAGGGCTGAAAATTCACACCAAGTATCACACAGCTACTAAGTATGAGAAAGAATTAGCACTCAGGTTTCCTGATTCCAATTTCAATGTTTTATTCATGATCTTACGTTATTTTGAAATTTTTCCACTTTCACCAAGGATGTACACTTTTACATTGTGCTCTCAATGTTATGGGCTCTACTGACAGAAAATATCTGTCTTCGTTTTTACGAAGAAAATGTTCTATTCCCCTAAGAGGTGTTTGCAGAAAGTTGCTCAGAAATGTTTTGATAGAACTTAGCCAAAGAGACATCTGTTTGGGGAAAGGTCTGAAAGCTCCTTGCCACACTCAGACATCCATCAGAGCTAGATAAGCCATTTTCTCTACCTGGTTCCTCATCTGCTCTCCCATCCTCATCTCTACCCCCACCCAAAAACCAGAATCTATTTAACTCACTTTGCCTACTTATTCTAATTGCTTTCTGACTCACTCCAATGCTATCTTTATCCTTCACCTGCCTTTACCTCATTTGTGTCCTCATCAGGCCCCCAATAACAAGCCCCATCCTCTGTCATCTATTTTGGTTTTATTTTTATTTTATTTTATTTTTAAATTTTACTTTAAGTTCTAGGATACATATGCAGAATGTGCAGGTTTGTTACATGGGTATACATGTGCTACAGTGGTTTGCTGCACCTATCAATCTATCATCTAGGTTTTAGGCCCCACATGCATTAGGTATTTGTCCTAATGCTCTCCCTCCCCTTGTACCCCAACCCCCGACAGGCCCTGGTGTGTGATGTTCCCCTCCCTGTGTCCATGTGTTCTCATTGTTCAACTCCCACTTATGAGTGAGAACAGGCAGTGTTTGGTTTTCCGTTCCTCTGTTAGTTTGCTGAGAATGAGAGTTTGCAGCTTCATCCATGTCCCTGCAAAGGATATGAACTCATTCTTTTTTATGGCTGCATAGTATTCCATGGTGTGTATGTGCCACATTTTCTTTATCCAGTCTATCATTGTTGGGCATTTGGGCTGGTTCCAAGTCTTTGCTATTGTAAATAGTGCTGCAATAAACATACATGTGCATGTGTCTTTATAGTAGAATGATTTATAATCCTTTGGGTATATACCCAGTAATGAAATTGCTGGGTCAAATCATAATTCTGGTTCTAGATCCTTGAGGAATCACCACACTGTCTTCCACAATAGTTGAACTAATTTACATTCCCACCAACAGTGTAAAGTGTTCCTATTTCTCCACATCCTCTCCAGCATCTGTTGTTTCCTGACTTTTTAATAATTGCCATCCTAACTGGTGTGAGATGGTATTTCATTGTGGTTTTGATTTGCGTTTCTCAAATGACCAATGATGATGAGCTTTTTTTCCACATGTTTGTTGGCCACACAAATGTCTTCTTTTGAGAAGTGTCTGTTCATATCCTTTGCCCACTTTTTGATGTGGTTGTTTTTTTCTTGCAAATTTGTTTAAGTTCCTAGTAGATTCTGAATATTAGACCTTTGTCAGATGGATAGATTGTAAAAATTTTCTCCCATTCTGTAGGTTGTCTGTTCACTCTGTTGATAGCTTCTTTTGCTGTGCATAAGCTCTTTAGTTTGATTAGATCCCATTCATCAATTTTGGCTTTTGTTGCCATTGCTTTTTGTATTTTAGTCATAAAGACTTTGCCCATGCCTATGTCCTAAATGGTATTGCCTTTGTTTTCTTCTAGGGTTTTTATGGCTTGGGGTTTTACATTTAAGTGTTTAATCCATCTTGAGTTAATTTTTGTATAAGGTGTAAGGAGGGTGTCCAGTTTCTGTTTTCTGTATATGGCTAGCCAGTTTTCCCAAAACCATTTATTAAATGGGGAATCCTTTCCCCATTGCTTGTTTTTGTCAGGTTTGTCAAAGATCAGATGGCTGTGGATGTGTGGTGTTATTTCTGAGCTCTCTGTTCTGTTCCACTGGTCTATAAATATGTTTGATATCAGTACCATGTTATCTGGTTACTGTAGACTAAATTATACTGTAGTATAATTTGAAGTCAGGTAGCGTGATGCCTCCAGCTTTATTCTTTTTGCTTGGGATTGTCTTGGCTATATGGGCTCTTTTTTGTTTCCATATGAAATTTAAAGTAGTTTTTTTTCTAATTCTGCAAAAAAAAAAAAAAAAGAGTCAATTGTAGCTTGATGGGAATAGCGTTGAATCTAGAAATTACTTTGGGCAGTATGGCCATTTTCACAATATTGATTCTTCCTGTCCGTGAGCATGGATTTTTTTTCCATTTGTTTGTGTCCTCTCTTACTTCCTTGAGCAGTGGTTTGTAGTTCTACTTGAAGAGGTCCTTCACATTCCTTGTAAGTTGTATTCCTAGGCATTTATTCTCTTTGTAGCAATTGTGAATGGGAGTTCACTCATGATTTGGCTCTCTGCTTGACTATTGTTGGTGTATAGGAATGTTTGTGATTTTTGCACATTGATTTTGTATCCTGAGACTTTGCCGAAGTTGCTTATCAGCTTAAGGAGTTTTTGGGTTGAGACGATGGGGTTTTCCAAATATACAATCATGTCATCTGCAAACAGAGACAATTTGACTTCCTCTCTTCCTATTTGAACGCCCTCTATTTCTTTCTCTTGCCTGATTGCCCTGACCAGAACATCCAATAGGAGTGGTGAGAGAGGGCATACTTGTCTTGTGCTAGTTTTCAAAGGGAATGCTTCTAGCTTTTGCCCATTCAGTATGATATTGGCTATGGTTTTGTCGTAAATAGCTCTTGTTATTTTGAGATATGTTGCATGAATACCTAGTTCACTGAGAGTTTTTAGCATGAAGGGGTGTTTAATTTTATTGAAGGGCTTTTCTGCATCTATTGAGATAATCATGTGGTTTTTGTCATTGGTTCTGTTTATGTGATGGATTATGTTTATTGATTTGCATATGTTGAACCAGCCTTGCATCCCAGGGATGAAGCCATCTTGATCGTGTTGAATAAGCTTTTTCATGTGTTGCTGGATTCAGTTTGCCAGTGTTTTATTGAGGATTTTCACATAGATGTTCATCAGGGATATTGGCCTGACATTTTCTTTTTTTGTTGTGTCTCTGCCAGGTTTGGGTATCAGGATGATGCTGGCCTCATAAACTGAGTTAGGGAGGAGTCCGTCTTTTTCTGTTGTTTGGAATAGTTTTGGAAGTAATGGTACCAGCTCCTCTTTGTACCTCTGGTAGAATTCAGCTGTGAATCCATCTGGTCCTGAGCATTTTTTGGTTGGTAGGCTATTAATTAGTGCCTCAATTTCAGAGCTTTTTATTGATCTATTCAAGGATTCAACTTCTTCCTGATTTAGGGAGGGTGCATGTGTCCAGGAACTTATCCATTTCTTCTATATTTTCTAGTTTATTTGTGTAGAGGTGTTTATAATATTCTCTGGTGATAGTTTGTATTTCTGTGGGATCAGTGGTGATACCTCCCTTACCATATTTTTACTGTGTCTATTTGATTCTTCTCTCTTTTCTTTTTTATTAGACTAGCTAGCAATGTATCTATTTTGTTAATCTTTACAGAAAACCAGCTCCTGGATTCACTGATTTTTGAAGGGTTTTTCGTGTCTCTATCTCCTTCAGTTCTGCTCTGATCTTAGTTATTTTAGATCATTCCAGCTTTCTGATGTGGGCACTTAGTGCTATAAATTTCCCTCTTAACACTGCTTTGGCTATGTCCCAGAGATTCTAGTATGTTGTATCTTCGCTCTCATTGGTTTCAAATAACTTCTTTATTTCTGCCTTAATTTCATTATTCATGCTCCAGTTCAGGAGCATGTTGTTTAGTTTCCATGTAGTTGTGCGGTTTTGAATGAGATTCTTAATCCTGACTTATAATTTGATTGCACTGTGGTTTGAGAGACAATTTGTGATGATTTCCATTCTTTTGCATTTGCTGAAGAGTGTTTTACTTCCAATTACGTGGTCAATTTTATAATAAGTGCTATGTGGTGCTGAGAAGAATGTATATTCTGTTGATTTGGGGTGGAGAGCTCCATAGATGTCTATTAAGTCCAGTTAGTCCGGAGCTGAGTTCAATTCTTGAATATCCTTGTTAATTTTCTGTCTCATTGATCTGTCTAATATTGACAGTGGGGTGTTAAGGTCTCCCACTATCGTTTTGTGGGAGTCTAAGTCTCTTTGTAGGTCTCTTAAGAACTTGTTTTATGAATCTGGGTGCTCCTGTAGTGGGTGCATATGTATTTAGGATAGTTAGCTCTTCTTTTTGCATTGATCCCTTTACCATTATGTAATGCCCTTGTCTTTCTTGATCTTTGTTGGTTTAAAGTCTGTTTTATCAGAGACTAAGATTGCAACCCCTGCTTTTTTGGCTTTCCATTTGTTTGGTAAATATTCCTCCATCCCTTTATTTTGAGCCTATGTGTGTCTTTGCACATGAGATGGATCCCCTGAATACAGCACACCAATGGGCCTTGACTCTTTATCCAGTTTGCCGTCAGTGTCTTTTAATTGGGGCATTTAGCCAGTTTACATTTAAGGTTAATATCGTTATGTGTGAATTTGATCCTGTTATCATGATGCTAGCTGGTTATTTTACAGATTAGTTGATGCAGTTTCTTCATAGTGTCATTGGTCTTTATATTTTGGTGTGTTTTTGCAGTGGCTGTTACTGATTTTGCCTTTCCATATTTAGTGCTTCCTTCAGGGACTCTTGTGAGGCAGGCCTAATAGTGACAAAATCCCTGAGAATCTGCTTGTCTGTAAAGGATTTTATTTCTCTGTCACTTACTTTGGCTGGATATAAAATTCTGGGTTGGGATTTCATTTCTTTAAGGATGTTGAATATTGATTGGCCCCCAACTCTCTTCCAGCTTGTAGGGTTTCTACAGAGAGATCTGCTGTTAGTCTGATGGGCTTTCCTTTGTAGGTAACCTGACCTTTCTCTCTGACTGCCCTTATTTTTTCCTACATTTCAACCTTGGAGAATCTGACAATTATGTGTCTTGGGGTTGCTCTTCTTGGGGAGTATCTTAGTGGTGTTCTCTGTATTTCCTGAATGTGAATGTTGGCGTTTCTTGCTAGGTTGGGGAAGTTCTCCTCAATAATTTCCGGAAGTGTTTTCTAACTTGGTTCCATTGTCCCCATCACTTTCAGGTACACCAATCAATTATAGGTTTGGTCTTTTCATATAGTACCATATTTCTTGGAGGCTTTGCTCATTCATTTTCATTTTTTTTCTCTAATCTTGTCTTCACACCTTATTTCAGTAAGTTGATCTTCAGTCTCTGATATACTTTCTTCTGCTTGACCGATTTGGCTATTGATACTTGTGTATGCTTCAGGAAGTTCTTGTGCTTTGTTTTTCAGCTCCATCAGGTTATCTATGTTCCTCTCTAAACTGGTTATTCTAGTTAGCAGTTCCTGTAACCTTTTATCCAGATTCTTAGCTTCCTTGCATTGGGTTAGGACATGCCGCTTTAGCTCACAAGAGTTTGTTATTGCCCAACTTCTGAAGCCTATTTCTGTCAATTCATGCATCTCATTCTCTGTCCAGTTTTGTGCCCTTGCTGGAGAGGAGCTGCAATCATTTGGAAGAGAAGAGGCATTCTGTGTTTTAGAATTTTCAGCATTTTTGCGCTGGTTTTTCCTCATCTTTGTGGATTTATCTGCTTTTGATCTTTGAGGCTGATGACCTTTGGATGGGGTTTCTGCATGGGGGTCCTTTATGTTGATGTTGATGTTGTTGCTGTTTGTTAGTTTTTCTTCTAATAGTCAGGCCTCTCTTCTGCAGGTCTGCTGCAGTTTGCTGGAGGTCCACTCCAGACCCTGTTCACCTGGGTATCACCAGTGGAGGCTGCAGAACAGCAAATATTGCTACCTGCTCCTTCCTCTAGAAGCTTCATCCCAGAGGGGCACTGGCCTGATGCCAGCCAGAGCTCTCCTGTATGAGGTGTCTGTCAACCCCTGTTGGGAGGTCTCTCCCAGTCAGGAGGCATGGGGTCAGGAACTCACTCGAGGAGGCAGTCTGTCCCTTAGCAGAACAGGTGTGCTGTGCTGGGAGAATTCCTCTTGTTAGGATCAGCTGTTGTCTTCAGAGCCAGCAGGCAGGAAAGATTAAATCCTCTGAAGCTGCGCCCACAGCTGCCCCTTCCCCCAGGTGCTCTGTCCCAGGGAGATGGGAGTTTTGTCTGCAAGCCCCTGACTGGGGCTGTTACCTTTCTTTCAAAGATGCGCTTCCAGTGAGGAGGAATCTAGAGAAGCAGTCTGGCCACAGCTGCTTTGCCACACTGTGGTGAGTTGTATCCAGTCCAGACCTCCCTGCCACCTTAGCACTATCAGGGGAAAACTGCCTAGTAAAGCCTCAGTAATGGTGGACGCCCCTACCCCAACCAAGCTGGATCATCCCAGGTCAACTTCAGGCTGCTGTGCTGGCAGCGAGAATTTCAAGCCAGTGGTTCTTAGCTTGCTGTGCTCTGTGAGAGTGGGACACACTGAGTGAGACCACTTGGCTCCCTGGCCTCAGCCCCCTTTCCAGGGCAGTGAATGGTTCTGTCTTGCTGGGGTTCCAGGCACCACTGGGATACGAAATAGACTCCTACAGCTAGCTAGGTGTCTGCCCAAACAGCCGCCCAGTTTTGTGCTTGAAACCCAGGGCCCTGCTGGTGTAGCCCCCTTATCTGCAGATTGTAAAAACTGTGGGGAAAGTGTAGTAATCCAGCTGGGTAGCACAGTCCCACATGGCTTCCCTTGGCTATGGAGAGGGAGGTCCCCTAGCACCTTGCACTTCCCAGGTGAGGCAAAAGCCCCACCCTGCTTCGGTTCACCTTCCATGGGCTGCACCCACTGCCTAACCAGTCCCAATGAGATGAACTGGGTTCCTCAGTTGGAAATGCAGAAATCACCTGCCTTCTGTGTTGGTCTCACTGGGAGCTGCAGATGGGAGCTTTTCTTATTCAACCATCTTGGCCCCTTCTTTGGATTTATTTTTTACAAAATATTTTCAACTGTATTAAGATTACATTTTGTACAACATCTGTGGCCATTTATTTTATTTTTAAAGTTTTAATGGTACATAATAATTGTACACATATCGGGGATACCTGTGATATTTTGATATGTGTATACAATGTGTAGTGACCAAATCAGGGTAAGTGGGATATCTACCACCTCATACATTCATCATTTCTTTGTGTTGGGGACATTCAAATTCCTCTCTTCTAGCTATTTTGAAATACACAATAGATAGTCATTAAACTTGTCACCCTACTATGCCATAGAACATTGGAACTTATTTCTCCTATTTAACTGAAATTTTGTAACCACTAACCAAACTCTGCCTGTCTTCCCCTATACCCTTTCTAGTTTCTGTTAAGCATTATTCTATTCTGTGCTTCTATGAGCTCAACTGTTTTAGTTTCCACATATGAGTGAGAACATGTCGTATTTGTCTTTATGTGCCTGGCTTATTTTACTTAATGTAATGTCCTCCAGTTTTATCCATTTTGCCACAAATGACAAGATTTCATTCCTTTTAATTGATGAATTCGATTCCATTGTATATTTAGACCACATTTTCTGTGTTCATTCATCCATTGATGGATACTCAAGTTGATTCTATATCCATATTTGTTTTTGAGTCGGTTTTGGTCATTTTTATCTTTCAAAAATTTTCCATTGCATCAGGCTTGTTAGTTGATTTCCCTTTTAAGTTGTCTTGTTTTTATTCTCTTCAACTTAAAATTAAAATTTTATTTATGCCTTGGCTTATATCAGGTCAGGAAAACAAGACCCCTTCTATTATACAGTCTTAGTAATCGTGTGAATCAATACAAAATGTTTGGAGTGTAATTTGGTGCCAAGTAATAACTGGTATAAAAAAGAAAAAAGTAATAACTTCAATACATCTGCATTTGACCCAGACATTCCAACTCTAGGGATCTTTTTTTTTTTTTCCAGAAATATAATTGTTTGTATACTTACAAATATCCAAGAATATTTATAGCATCATTTTTTCATAATTAAAAATTGAAACAACAATGAAAATTAATTAATAAAGAGCTATCTAATAAAGAATAGGACATCCACATAATGGAATCCTATGTAAAAAAAAAAAGAGGTAGAGTAATATGTGCTGATATGGAAAGATATATTTTATATGTTGTTAAATGAGAAATAAAAGGTTGCAAACAGATTTTCACCGCCTCTACAAAAAAGAATATGGAGATACACGTTTGGAAACTTTCTCTAAAATTATATGGCAAGTAGTTGGGCTTGGGCAATTTAAGGAATTGGAAGAAAGATTAATCCCAATTTATACACTTAGGCACCAGTTGAAATTCTCATTTAACAGGTGTACTTTAAATACTTAAAATGAGAACCAAAATGCAGACAAATGTTTTATAATTCCTACTTTTTCTGTCTTACTCCAGCATTAGACAGATTTCCAATTTACATTTTGTCAGTTCCTCCAGGTTGCAAACATAACTGTGTACATACACTATCCTTATGCTCTCTCTACTTTACAGTGGTCCAACTGGTAATCAGTGACATGCCATGGGAAAGAAAAGTCTGGAAGAATCTTGCTGGAATGCATACAGATGCACATATATTCAGAGGAGTGAAAGCCTGAGACAATAGAACAGAATAGAATTCGATTTAAGGGTAGGACCTCTTACAGTATTCTGTAGGATCCACAGGACTAAATGCAGGAGCCTTTTTAAAATGAATGAAGGAGTCATCAGGCTTTTTAGAAGATTTTTGGTGAAGTTAAGGCTTTGACCAAGACCAATAAGCAGACTTTTTGAGGATATTGGTGCATGTTTTAGAGGCCAATTGTGGTGTCTCCTATTGGGGGAAGAGGGTTGATTTAGGCTCCAAATAACTAGAAAAACTTGAGAAAAGTCTAAGATAAAGGGCAGAGGGAGTTGACTGTTTAGAATCTGAGACATCTGGAAACCTAGACCTGAGGCTTTGCAGGAAGGCAGCCCCAGTATTAAGAAGTCCCTGATTGGTAAGATTTCAGGTTTTGCAGCCAAACAAAAACTATCAAATGTTCTAAAACTTACTTGGTCAAAAATAGGAATGACTTAAGGTTTGTTCTGCTCCCACTAGACTCATTTCCTGGGGACTCCCTGAACATGGGCTAATTAAGAAGTGATAACTCGGTGACTAAGTACCCTTGGGAAGAAAGGAAGTGGAAGGGAGGGCAGAGAGAGAGGACCCTCAACTTTGCACAGCACTTATTTCTGGGCTTTTTTCTAAGCTCCCCTGCGAGGACAGTTTCCTTCTTCACCATGAGTGGGGATGGCAGCAACTTGCTCTGGCCCCTGTGCATGGCCTAGCACTAGCGGGACAGGAGGGAGCCTCAGCGGAGCCCTAGAGAACACCAGAAGGGGTGGCCAAGCCCCTCCATAGAGGTGAGTGTCTTTCCAAGGGGTCTCCTCTATGAAGGAGAGGGTAAGAGCAGTTTAGGGTGGGACGTTCTGGGCCTACCAACCTTCTAGAACAAAGTCACCCAGATCTTGAAGTGTGGGCAGTACAGTGTACAGGCTCATCTCCAGATCTTTCCTGCATAGCAGAGAGCACTTCCGGCCCCTCTCGGACCCAATGCTAGACACAGTCACAGCTCCCTGACAGTCGGTGTCCTTCTCACTCATGTTTCTTTATCTCGTGCAGGTTATGCAGAGGTTGTGGAAAAGCAGAACACTGAGCTTTCCCATCAGTTCTGTCCCTGAAGCTTTTTTAACCATTAGTAAAACAGTGACATAGACAGGGAGGGGGTTACCTAAGCAAAGGAGGGGCAGGAGGGAAAATGGTAATGTGAAGCAAGAAGGAAAACCAACCAGAGTAGGATTGAAGGGATGTGGCCCAACCTGCCCTGGCCAGAACAAGTATTATTTAATCATATATTATCCATCCATCCATCCATACTTCATCTAGCGAAATTTGTCAGCACTACTTATTTTACATATATGATATATATATCTTATGTATTTAAATATCTTATAAATAAAATATATATGTTATGTATATTTATATAAGATATATTTCATATATCTTATTTCATATATCTTATATAAATAACATAAAATAAAAAATATAAGGTGTGGTAGTTAGCTGTGTGAGTGATGAAATCTGACAGACCTAGGTTCAAATCTTGACTCACATAGCTATTAGTTGGGTTACCTTGTGATAAATTAATACATAATTTAATATATAAGATATATCTGTGATATATTTATTTCAGATAATATATATCTCTATATCTATATAAATTTATATCTATATATTATCTATATAAATTATATCTATAGCTATATCTGTTATATAATCTATATATCTATAAATAATATAATATACGTACCTATATCTGTGTATCTCTAATATATATCTCTCTATACATATCTCTATATCTATATAAAAGATATAGAGATCTTTATATATAAAAGATACAGAGATGCATATAAAAGATATAGAGAGATATATATGTATCTCTCTATATCTATATAAAAGATATAGAGAGATACATATAATATATAACTATTTAATTTATGTATGTAAATTTTATGTGCCAGCTTCAGAATACAACAGTGAAGATATGTCCTAGCCCTCATAGAGTTTTTATTTTAGTGTCGTAGATAAATAATAAATAAACTTAAATTTCCTCTCCCTCTTTCTTGCTTAATTTTTTTCCCTGTGGCATGATAAATAAACTAAACTATTACATATTTTACTTATGTGTCTTGTGTGGGGTCTAGCCCCCACCTCTTCCTTTAATATAAGCTCCATGAGGCATGGAATTTTCTTTGTCCTGTTCATGACTACATTTGTTTATTGTTAAATGAAGGAGTGAATAATTAGACATAATACAAGGTAATAACAACCGTTATGAAAAAGACAGAAGTCCAAAAATGAGTGTGTCTTTTCTGTTTTTGGCAGAGTGATTGGAAAAAGTCTTTGGAAGGGGTGACATTTGAATAATGGGATGAAGCAATAGGCAGAGAGCCAGGCATCCTTAACAGCTGGCGGTCCCAGATCTATTCCTTATCTGTGCCAGGTGCCATCTTTCCTTCCTCCCACAACTTTGGAAGGAAAATGGAATTAGAGAAGAATGGATCTGTTCTGGGAAATTATCCCAAGCTCCAGAGTTCTCATTTAGAGATCTTGCTGCTCTGTAAAATGGAGATTTTAAAATCTGGAACAGCAGAGATGTTGGTCTTACAACCTCTGCCTCCTTTCTCCTGGCCCCAAAAGTGGGTCTATGCATTACCATTACAGATGAGAGCTGGGGTTTAAAGCTTTCATCCTTTGAACATCATATAAAATGCCTTTATGTCGTCTGGCACAGTTAACCTAAGAGAAAGTAGGACAACTCTAGGACTGGAGGGACCTGATTGACTTACCTTCAAAACGGGCCTATTTAAAAGGTTTTAGCCTCTGCCCTTTGAGAGAAGGTACATCTTTCCATGGGGAAAAAGGCAAGGAAGGTATTTCACCACCAGTAGAAAAAGATGTCTTCCCCCATTCCAGGGGGCTGCTTATACAGGGAAATGAGAGCCTCACTTGTAGACTTGGGTGACAACATGTACCTCAAGCTATGTATGTGCCGAACACAGTAGCAGGGACATGTCACCTGATTCTCAGGTTGGAAGTAGTTTCTTATCCTAATCTGTCTTCTTTCTCTCTTGAGAGCAGGACCATGTGGAGCAATGCCACCTCTCTTAATCTCTGTGCTTCAAAAGAAGCAGAATGAAGGACTAAATGATGGACAGCCACTCTAGTGCCAGGAATTCCACCTTTTAGGCTTCCCTGGGTCCCAAGGACTACACCACATTCTTTTTGCTATGTTCTTTTTCCTCTGTTTAGTGACATTAATGGGAAATGTGGTCATCATCGTGATTATCTGTGTGGAGAAACGTCTGCAGTCCCCCATATATTTCTTCCTCGGCCACCTCTCTGCCCTGGAGATCCTGGTCACAACCATAATCATCCCCATGATGCTTTGGGGATTGCTGCTCCCTGAGATGCAGACAGTATCTTTGTCTACATGTATTGCTCAACTTTTCCTCTACCTTGCTGTAGGGACCACAGAATTTGCGTTACTTGGAGTGATGGCTGTGGACCATTATGTGGCTGTGTGTAATCCTTTAAGATACAAAATCATTATGAACAGCAGTACCTGTATTTGGGTGGTAATCGTGTCATGGGTATTTGGATTTCTTTCTGAAATCTGGCTGGTCTATGCCACATTTCAGTTTACCTTCTGCAAATCAAATTCGTTAGACCATTTTTACTGTGACCGAGGGCAATTGCTCAAACTGTCCTGTGACAACACTCTTTTCACAGAGTTTATCCTTTTCTTAATGGCTATTTTTAATCTCATTGGTTCTTCAATCCCTACAATTGTCTCCTATACCTACATCATCTCCACCATCCTCGAGATCCCGTCAGCCTCTGGCTGGAGGAAAGCCTTCTCCACTTGTGCCTCCCTCTTCACCTGTGTTATAATCGGCTACAGCAGCTGCTTGTTTCTCTACGTGAAACCCAAGCAAACACAGGGAGTCGAGTACAATAAGGTATTTCCCCTGTTGGTTTCTGTGTTAACCCCCTTCCTGAACCCTTTCCTCTTTACTCTTTGGAATGACAAAGTCAAAGAGGCCCTCCGAGATGGAGTGAAATGCTGCTGTTAACTCCTCAAAGATTAGCTGTTCTCTAAGTCAGTTTTAGGTGGTACAAGCCTCATGGTTAATTATTAAGTCACCTAGAAAATTCTAACTCCTCTCTTCTCTTATCATCATTACAAAAGTCAGAGAGTGTGTACAATTTGCCATCACACCATGGAAGTAGATTAGGCTGGTAATAATGAAATCCATTGTCTGCCCGGGAGAATCTCATAGCCTTAGTTCCTGCCTGTTTCCACTGTTGAACATATTCTTGTGATTTGGGAGGGACTAGAGAAAGGAAATGCAGACATTTTTGTAAGAGTTCTATTAGCCCAATTCATTTCCTTATAGTCCATCTCTGAAAATGTATTTTCTGGGGAAGGGAGGAAGTGTGGAGGGAGGTGGACTGAGAGAGGTGTCCTAATCAGAGCACAAAGGTATAGATGCTCACTTTGGTCCTTCATCAACTGTTGCTGAGTCCTTCCCTATATTTTTGTGCAATTTTTTGACAAAATGGCTACATGCATTTTAGGTATCCTAAGGCTCTTTCTCTCTGCCCCATTGATACTGGAAAGGAAGTGTAATGCTGTTTACGTTTTGTCACAGAACCAGTCTAGAGTGGTGATATGAGGATTGGAATGCTCCTCATTCAGCAGATATTTGTGGTGTAAAGAAGATAAAAATATTTGAGGATAAAAATGGGGGAAAAGTTATTTTTGCTAAGCTTCAGCATATTCCTTTCACTGCCCTTCTTTGTGGTGAGTATAGGGACAGGGGCAAATAAGAACTAAATGACTAATTCTAGAGAGCATCCTGTATCTTATGGCTGTTTAAAACAACGATGTCTGTTCAGACTGTATCCAGATCTAGTCTTCAAACTTTATAATGTCTTTTGATTCTCCATCTCTCAAATCCAACCGTCTCAGCACCATCATGTATATCTTCTCTGTGGGCAGAATTTTTTAAAAATAAGAGACTACTCTTTTGACTCCCAGCTAGCTTTCTAGCAATTCCAGGGATTGGCTGTTTGGTAATATAACTGTTGGAATTTCACATAATATTGGAAGAAGTCCTTAAAAGGAAGAAGTTCACCTAAACAACAACAATCAGCAGATTCTAACAGCCCTAAAGTAAGTGAGAAAATTGAGCTGTTCGGCAGTGGGATGATGAGGCTACTGAGAATTTTAAAGAGAAATGTGTGAAGATGCCATGTTGTCTTGTCCTGTGAGGAGTGAAAACCATCATGTATGTTTGGGTAGTTTGCACTGCATTCAAGTACCAGACAAGGTGGGGAATGAGCTTTAAATTCAGCCAACCCATGCTCTGCAAGCCAACCAATGGGCTCTGGTGGGACGGCATTGGCTGGAGAAAGGGGAGACTTTTGCTTAAACAAAGGTGCCCATGGTTTCCAAGCCCAGTAAATGAAGATCTGTTCTGGACCAGAAAGAATACCTTTTTTCTAATGCATTAATCCAGAGAAGTATCCTTTAAGGGATGAGACAATAGAAGCTCAGAGAATTTAAATAACTTGCCAAAGTTTACTTAGCCATACATCAGACTGGAAAAACATAAAACTCTGAGAATACTAAGTGTTGATCTGAATGCTGGCAAATAGGGTTTTTTAAAAATCAACTTCTGGTAGAAATATAAGATATAAGATCCAAATAATTAGATAGTAGATGTCTATAATTAAGTTATAATACAGTCATAATTAGATAGTGGTAGTCCATTTTGCATTGCTATAACAGAATATAAATGATACCAGCCTGGATTACTTACAAAGAAAATAAACGTATTTGGCTTATGATTCTGGACACTGAGAATTTATTTGGCTTATGATTCAAGAGCATAACACTGGCATCTGGCAAGGGCCTTTGTGCTGTGTCATCCTATGCCAGAGGTGGAAGGGCAAGAGAGGGCCAGAGTGAGAGAGCAAGAGAGAGCCAAACCCACTTTCATAACAAATCCACTCTCAGAATAACAAACTCACTCCTGTGAAAACAGCACTAATTCATTCATGAGGGGATATCCCTCATGACTTAATCACCTCTTAAAGGTCTTACCTCTCAACAATGTCACAATGGTAATTAAATATCAACATGAGTTTTGGAGGGGACATTCATATCATAGCACTTCACCCCTCGTTCCCCAAAAGTAGCATCCTTCTCACATACAAAATACATTTGTCCCTTCCCCATAGCTGCTAAATGTCTTAACTGATTCCAGCATCAACTCAAAAGTCCAAAGTCAAGTGTCTCATCTAAGTCAGATACAGGCGAGACTCAAGGCATGATTTATCCCAAGGAAAATTTCTCTTCATCCGTGAGCTTGTGAATTAATGTTACGTCTTTCCAAAATATGATGTTAGACAGGCATAGAATAGACATTTCCATTCCAAAAGAAAGAAATAGGCAAGAAAAAAGAGATGACTGGTCCCAAGTAAGTCTAAAACCCAATAGGAAAAACAACATTAAGTCTTTAAGCTGGAAAATAATCTCCTTTGACTCCATGTCCCACATCCTGGGCATGCTGGGGTTGGGGTTGAGCCCTCAAGCCTTTGCTGTGGTCAGTCTTCTCAGCAGCTCTCACAGGTTACAGTCTAGGGCCTGCAGTTCTCCCAAGCTGGCACTGCACACTAGTAGCTCTGCAGTTCTTGAGTGTCAGGCAGTTCTGCTCCCACGGCTTCACTAGGCATCCCCTGGTGAAGACTTTCTGTGGTGACTTTGCTCCTGCAGCAGGTTTCTGCCTGAGCCCACAGACTTCACATGGCATCCTTTGAAATCTAGGCGGAGGAAGTCATGCCTCCATAGCTCTTGCATTGTGCATGCCTGTAGAAATAACACCAAATGGATGCCACCGAAGTCTACCATTTGTACCAGCCTTCCAGAGTGGTAGGTCAAGCCACACCTGGCGTTACTTCAACCACACCAGGAGCAGCCAAAGAACACTGTCCTGGAATGCAGGGAGCAGCAACTCCAGGTGGCCTGTGAAGCGTACCCTGTGCCCATTCCCCAAAGCCATTCTGCCCTTCTAGATCTCTAGGCCTGTAATGGGATGAGCAGCCTCAAAGATCTCTGAAATGCCCATTGTCTTGGTGAGCCCTTTTATTTATACTAATCTCATTAGCAAATGGTCACTTGATCACACCCTTGGTCTGTTCTCTTAAACACATTTTTTCGTTCTTTATGTGGGCAGGCTGAAAATTTTCAGAATCTTTTCATTCTGCTTTTTTTTTTTTTTAAGTTATAGATTTCATCTTTAAGTTATTTCTTTTCTCTTACATTTTACTATATATGGTTAAAAGTAGCCATGCAGATCCTTCAATGTTTTGCTTAGAAATTTCTTCCACCAGATAGTCTCATTAATCACTGTTAAATTCTGCCTTCCATAAAACCCTTGGGCATGGACACCGATACAATTTTAATCTGTGTCCCTGCCCAAACCTTGTGTCGAATTGTAATCCCCAATGTTGGAGGTGGGACCTGGTGGGAAGTGATTGAATCATGAGGACAAATTTCTCATGAATGGTTTAGCACCATTCCCCTTGGCACTGTCCTTGTGATAGATCGTGAGTGAGTTCTCATGACACCTGGCCATTTAAAAGTGTGTAGCACCTCCCTTCTCTCGCTTGCTCTTGCCCCTGCCATGTAAGATGCCTGCTTCTCCTTTGCCTTCAGCCATGATTAGAAGCTTCTAGAGATCTTCTGAAAAGCAGATGCCACCGTGCTTCTTGTACAGCCTATAGAATCATGAGCCAATTAAAACTCTTTTTTTTTTTGATACATGTCTCAGGTATTTCTTTATAGCAATGTGAGAACAGACTAACACAGGCACAATTCAGTTAAGTTCCCTGCCACCTCATAAAAAGAATGGCCTTTACTTAAAAAAAAAAAAAAAAGATGGACATTCCTCTTTTCTGACTCAGCTTTCATCAAAATGGCCATTACTTTTCATATTTCTACCAATATTCTGATCATGACCACGTAAATAATCTTGTAAAAGTTTCAGATTTTTCTACATTTCTTCTTTTCTTCTGAGTTCTTACCAGAATTTCCCTTAATGTTCAATTTACGGTAGTCTAGGATTTTTCTAGCCTACCCTTCCAAATTCTTCCAACTTCTGCTCATTGCCCAGCTAAAAGCCACTTCCACATTTTCAAGTATTTGTTATAGCAAAAGCCCCACTCTTGGTGCACATTTTCTACCTTGATCTATTTTTTGTTGTTAGAATAGCACAGGCTAAGTAATTTATAAAGAAAAGAAGTTTATTTGGCTCATGATTTTGGAGGCTGAGAAGTTCAAAGGCATGGTGCTGGCATTGCCAAGGGCCTTCATGCTGTGTCATTCCATGGTAGAAGGCAGAAATGCAAGAGGGAGAGAGCAAGAGAGGCTGAACTCTCTTGCCCTCTTATGAATTTATTCATGCTCATGAAAATGAATCCACTCCCCCAATAATGACATTAATTTATCCCTGAGAGCATAACCCTCATAACCTAATCACCTCTTAAAAGTTCCACCTCTCAACACTATTACAATGGCAATCAAAGTTCAACATGAGTTTTGAAAGGGACATTCAAACCACAGCAGTAGGAAACCTAGGAAACATGTACTATGCATATGCTATGGCCTGTTTTTAAGTTTGTTAATTCTTTCTTCAGCTATGTTGAGTCTACCATTGAACCTATGAAAATAATTCCTCATCTCCCATATAGTGGTTTTATTTATAACATTTCCATTCTATTCTTTCTTATAGTTTTAAATCGTCTATCAGAAACCCTTTCTTGTCTATGCATGTTGTCCACCTTTTCAACATCATTTAACATTTTCATTACACATATTATGTTTGCATTGTGAATATTTTCTGTAACAGTCAACCCTTCATATCCGTGGATTCTTCATCTTGGATTCCACCAACTGCAGATAAAAAATATTTGGGAAAAAAAGATTGGTTGTCTATGTACTAAATATGTACATGCTTTTTAAAAATCATGATTTCCTAAACAATATAGAATAACAACTATTTACCTTGTATTAGGTATTATAAGTAATTTAAAATGATTTAATGTATACAGGATGATGTATGTAGGTTATATGCAAATAGTATACAATTTTATATAAAGAACTTGAGCATCTGTGAATTTTTGTATCTGTGGGGTTCCTCTTTTGGAACCTTGGCTTGAAACCAAGCCCCTACAGATACTGAGGGATCACTGCATGACATTTTAAATCCTTTGTTGATTTTTAAATTATATTGTAAATGAATGCTCTAGAGCTTAACATATATATCTTATCAGATTGACTTCAGATTTATACTAACAATGCCAGTGAGATATAGGAGCATTACTCCTATATAGCTCTATTCTCTTTTTCCTCCTTTTGTTCTATTACTATTGTAATACATAGTTCACCTATTTAGTTACAAACTTAACAATATATTGTTATAATTATTACCTATAATTTTAAAGGAGATGGGAGAAGAAAGGAGAACATTTGTGTATTTCTAGCATTTGTAATGTTAACTTTATTTTTTCTGGTTATCTTCATTTGCTTCTCAGATTCGAATTTACATCTGATATCATTTCATTACTCCAAAACCGTTCTGCTCCTGGCTAACTCTTTTGTGCTATTTTTGGTAAATATATTACATTTCTTTATGTTTTCCATTCACAAATACAGTATATACTTATTGTTTTATATAACTTTTTTAAAACAGTTAAAAAAAGAGAGAATAAACATGCATTTAGACTTTCTTTTATAATTACTTACTATATATTCTTTATAATTATTTACCATAGAAAACTTACTTTTATCAATGCTTTTCATTTTATGTGGATTATAAACACTGTCTGGTGTCACTTGCTTTCAGTCTGCAGAACTTCCTTTAGTATTTCTTGTGAGTTTGGTTTGCTAGCAACAAATTCTCTCATTTAGTTTATCTCAGAATTTCTTTCTTCTGCCTTAATTTTTGAAAGATAATTTTGCCAGCTATAGGATTTGTGGTTGACTTTGTTTTTTCCTTTCACCACTTGGAATATGTCATCCTGTTCCCTTCTGGTCTCAACTGTTTCTGATGAGAAGTCAGCTGTTAATCTTATTGATTCCATTAGATGTGAGATGTTCCATTAGATGTGAGAAGTCACTTTTCTATTGTTGCTTTGAAGATTTTTTTCCTTGTTTCTCAGTGATTTTACTGTTATGTGTCTATTGTAGATCTCTTTGTGTTTATTCTACTAGAAGTTTGTTGACCTTTGTGGGTGAGTAGATTAATATTTTTCATCAAATTTGAGAAGTTTTTAACCAAGATTTCTTCAAATATCTTTTATGTTCTTCTGTATCTCTCCTATTCTTCTGGTACTTCCATTACATGTATATTGGAAGTATACTTAGTGGTATCCCATATTTCTCTGACACTTTTTCATTTTTCTTATTTCTTTTTTGTCTGTGACCTTTGGATTGCATAATTTTTATTGACCTATCTTGAAGTTTACTAATTATTTCTTCCATCAGTTACAAAATACAGTTGTGCTCCTCTGGTAAATTTTTCACTTTACTTATTGTACTTTTAGACTCTAGAATTTCCATTTGGCCATTTTTATAATTTTGATACTTTTGTTGATATTCTCTACTCAGAGAAACATTGTCATCATACTTTTCTTTACTTTTTAAATACAATCATTTCCTTTAATTCTCTGAACATATTTATAATGTCTACTTTGAATTTAAATGTTAAATATGCCATCTGGTCCCTCTCACATACAGTTTCTATTGTTGGCTTTTCCTCCTGTGTATGAGTCACACTTTCCTGTTTCTTTGCATATCTTGTAATTTTTTGTTGAAAACTACACATTTTAGATATTATATTATATCACTATGGATACTGTTATCTCACTTCCAGGGGATTATTATTGTAATTTGATTGTCAATTTGTTTATAGTCACGCACCACATAACAATACATCAGTCAATCATGCACCACATAACAATACATCAGTCAATCACGGACTGAATATAAGATGGTGGTTCTATAAGATTATAATGGAGCTGAACAACTCCTATCACCTAATGACATTGTAGCTGTTGTAACATCATAGCACATCACATTTCTCATGTGTTTGTGGTGATGCTGGTATAAACAAACAAACATACCATGCTGTGGTTGCATAAAAGTATAGTACATAGAATTAGAAGTATAGCACAGTACATAATACTTGGCAATAATAATAATTTTACTAATTTATGTATTTACTATATTATGCTTTTTATCATTATTTTAGAGTGTACTCATTCTACTTACAAAAAAGGTGTTAACTGTAAAACAGACCCAGACAGATCCTTCAAAAGGTTATGCCAGAAGAAGGCATTGTTATCATAGGAAATGACAGCTCTATGCTTTTTATTGCCATTGAATACTTTCCACTGGGACAAAATGTGGAGGTAGAAGACAGTGACACTGATGATCTTGACCATTTGTAGGCCTAGGCTAATGTGTGTGTTTGTGTCTTAGTTTTCTTTTTTAAGTTTAAAAAGTAAACTAAGAATAGGAAACAGCTTATAAAATAAGGATCTAAAGAAAGAAAATATTTTTGTACAACTGTAAAATATGCTTGTGTTTTAAGCTAAGTGTTATTATAAAAGAGTCCAAGGGTTAAAAAAAAAGAGTTTATAGAGTAAAAAAGTTATAATATGCTAAGGTTTATTTATCATTTCAGAAAGAAAATGTAGTGTTGTTTAAGTGTACAGTGTTTATGAAGTCTACAGTAGGCAGTGTACAGCAATGCCCTAGGTCAACACATTTACCTGTCATTTCCCACTGACTCACCCAGAACAACTTCTAGTCCTGCATGCTCTGTTTATGGTAAGTGTACTTTTTTTTATCTTTTATACTGTATTTTCACCATACGTGTTCCATGTTGAGATACAGAAATGCTTGCCACTGTCACAATTGACTATTCAGTATAGTAATATGCTGTACAGGTTTGTAGCCTAAGAGTACTAGGCTATACCATCTAGCCTATACCATCTAAGTTTGTTGAAGTATACCTTATGATTTTCATACAATCACAAAATCACTAAACAATGCATTTCTCAAAATGTATTCCCACCATTAAGTGATGCATTACTATTTCCCTGGCTGTGTGTACTCTCTAGTGTTGCTCTCAGAAGGTGCAGTCTTAGGCATGTATGCAGACCCTGAAGTAATAGTGATTTTAACAGGGGTTCTTTTGACTGTCAAACTGATCACACACAACTGTTAGGCTCCACTAATTGCCAGCCGATGGTCCTATTATTTTTGATAATGCCCTGGGTTGTAAATTGTTCCATAGTCTGATACAATTAAGTTTGGATTCCTTTATAGCAGTTGCTTTGCGGTCAGATTTCTTAGCTCTCTCTTTCTCAGGCTCTCCCAGTTAATCTATCTGGTCTATAATTTATTTCTTACCTCTCATGAATGTGTCAGCCTTCTTCTTTGCCTTCCACTAAAACCTCCATTGTTTTTTGGGAGTTTCGTTGGACTTGAACTTTCCTACCCTCTGTTTCAAACAAAGTAAGTTCTTTCAGAGCTTTCTGTTTTATGGCCTGGTCTTCCCCTGAGCAAAATATCTGAGCCATAGCTCTGGAGTTGGGGGTGAGGACAGTGGTGCAGTTCTCACCAAGTGACAACTCTGCTTTAGTTTCAGGGTAGTAGACAGGGGTAGCAGCTTTGCACTACCTGACTTGCCTTTCCTGGTGTAGAGCTTCTACCCTGTGAGGATGAGTGGGATTCCAGCATCCTCAATGTGCTGCTCTCAAGCCAGATCCCCTGCTCTGTGAGTGAGGACTGGGTACAAGCAGGAAGTCTCTGACCTCTTGCCTTTCCTCTCCTGGAAATTAGCTTCTGCAATGTGTAGATGGAAAAGAGAGGGATGAGCAATGCTTGGCTACCTACCCCTTCTGGGAAGATACCAGAGCCCTTGGCTGGGAGCTGGTAGTAAAGAAGCCCAGTGCTCTTGGCTGCACATACCTGGAGTGGATATTCTATCATAATGAGCTGGGAGGTGGGAGGAAGGTAGTGGGTTGTGGTTCAAATATCATAGACTCTCACTCTTCTGACCAAGCTTTGATAGATTTTCTTAAGTACATGTTTTCTTTGCTGTATGATCTTAGTACAATTTCCGGAGACTTGAAGTGCTTTTCTTAAATGCTTTTCACCAAATATCCTTGTTTAACTGGCCTAGCAGTCTGCAGAGCTTCCTTGTCAATCATAGTTTTGTTAAAGCTACTCACCCATCGTTCCAATGTCTGGATCAGCTTTACATTGAGTTCCGCTGTTTTTTTCTCTTGAAAATGGATTGTTTTTCAGCTGTTCTACATACAATGTACAGCCTTTTAAAAAAAATTTTGAGACAAGGAAACAATTCATTCTCAAGAGAAAAAAACAACAGAGCTCAATGCAGAGCTGATCCAGACATTGTGACTATTGGTGAGCAGCTTTAAAGCAACTATGATTGACGGGGAACCTCTGCAGACTGTCTGGCCACATAAACAAGGATAATTGGTGAAAACATTTAAGAAAAGCACTTAAAGTCTGGAAATGAACAAACCTCTTCTTTGGTCCAGTTTGAAGTTTGAGGGGTTTGGTTAATCCAGTTGGGAAGTCAAGATGTTTGGTGGTCTTTAGTGAACCATATGCTACACATTCCTTTAGTCATGCATTGCTGTTGTCTTGGGCTCAGGGTATTTAGATTGGGTATACACATTGGGTTTAACACAGAAACAATAACCAGTGAAATACTTTAAATTTGTGAGATATTTTGAAATCTTCACAGTGTATCACAGCTGTTTTTGATGTTGATCTCTCCTTGGCTTAACCAGATAAATATTTGTATGAGGGATAATCCCTCATCTCTTGGTCATTATTTCCAGTATGCTAGGACCATGTAGTCTTGGTAAAACAATTTGTTTATAACTTTTTCTCCTGAATTTATTTTTTATTGTTCTGAAGGCCATGAACCTGCACGGTTCAAAACTGTTTTGAACAGTTTTCCACAAAATCACCCATACATACATATACCCTTTTTCCCTAGATTTACTGGCAATTTTTCATATGGTTAGCGCTAAATACCATTCTTAGAGAAATGGCCAGATTTTAAATTTGTTTTCTTTTCTTCACCATTACATAAAGACTTGGACGCTCTTTTTCAGAATTAAGGTAAAGGGGATAAAACTTTTTTCTTTAACTTTTATTTTTTCCTCCTATTGACTTTTTGAGAATGGGATGTTAGCAGCAGTGCTGAGGACAACAAAAACTTCTAATTTAATGAGAATTAACCAGGAATCTAACCCTATATATGCAAACACACAATTTATCTATAGCTTTGACATTTCCTTGATGTTGGGATCTTCTGTCTAGTTACTTAAGCCAACTCCATTTGTATATTTGACTTTTCTCTCCCTAAATATCAAAAAGGTCTGTCTTCTCTTAGGTGACTTTTTGGAACTAGTCATGGAATTGGGAGCTGTTGATGCTTCTCCACCCCACACTCACACTCTAACACCTACCCCTCAGCTACTGTGAGAACTGTCTTCTAAAAATGCTTACAACCTCCCCTTCAGGGAATCACAGTAGGCTGAAGAGAAACCACCTCATGCAAGTTTATACTCTACCCCTTCCCAAAAAAACCCCCACAGCCTGAGGCAGACTGCCTGACAGAGAGATACAGAAAAACCATTCCATCGGTTTCATCACAAGATCGCCTCTGTGGATGTCCTGTGGGACATGGCTGAAACCATATCCCGGGTTAACTCTCTGCCCTTGGCTTATCCTGCTTGCCTTCCTCCCTTTTCCCAGAGATCGTTTCTACCATATGTCACTTCTGCAGGAGTCCCTGTCTCAGGCTGCAGTCCTAGGGAGCCCAATCCAAGTCTCTCGGAAGTGGTTCTAAAAGCAGACAGTCTGGAGGTGGGTCACTTGCTGGCAGATGTCAGAGAGAACTGCATCACTGGAGGTACTGATAGACCCCAGAACAATGAGATGATGGAGTGAACGCAGTTGTTAAGATTTTCCCTTCTTTTGCACCAGTGTTTGAAAGATTCAAGGAAAGTAGTAACTATAAGGACTGTGGAATTCAGTAGATGGTTGCTAAGTGCCCCAACATTGTTGAGGAGAGAAAATGACATGCTTGGCTCTACTTAAATGTATGAGAGTCAGAGAGCTTCTTTGGCAGCAATTAAAGAGATACTCCCTGCGGTCAAAGGGCTGACAAAGTAAAGAAAAGACTTAGAATTGAACTGTAAAAGTAACAGAATTCCAAAGAAGATTCATTCAGTCTAACCAAGTCTCCTTTCAGCAAAGACTGGCCCATAATACGGAATGAGTGGGACTCTTTGTCTTGGTGTAAAGATTTCTAGATAAAAGCAGTTGAGAACTTTGAACACCCAGATTCCTCTGAACTCCCCTGGACTGCAGAAATATCTCATTCCCTTATTGGAAGATATGGCCCCCTCTCTTACTTTAGTAATACTCAAGGAATTCAAATAAAGTTGGAGCCTTACGAGACAATGCTTGTCTTCCTCAGAAACTGCTCCCTTCTCCTCTCCTTCTACCAGATTCATATAAATAGGGTTAAATATCAACATAAGCTGGGGAAGAGCTGAGGCTGCTCACAGAAAAGAGATTTTGTATCCCAGAGCTGCTGCAAGAATGGGCCAACGTGCAGTAGCAGGTACTAGGAGGGATGCCTGAGGGTGGATCCAGAAGGCAGTGGATCCAGGGGGTGATTGGAGGATAAGGAAGAGTTTGTTAACATGAAGCCACTCTCCCATCACGCAGGATTTAATACGCTGGCAAGGAGCCTGGAAAATGAGTCTAATATATGCTATTTGCTAACCCATGGAAGCTTGGAAAAAGTAACATCCTTCATTAAATTAAGCGGAGATGCCAAAAATTGCCTTGGAAGATGATGAAGGAAGGGATCAAAAGGCTTAGAAGAGTGGAAATGCTATAATGGATCTACTATGTAGGACTGAAAAGCCTATCAGCTGATCATGTTCCCAAGGAGACCTGGAGGACACTCTGCCTAGCAAGATGATTAAAAAGAATGTGCTGTAAAAGAAAGTATTAGCTGGGATGGATTATGTTAGGAGCTGCTGTTACAGACCTGAGTTCTCTAGTAGCAAGGGGATATGGATAACTAGAATAGCAGAGGTCAGGTGGCAGCACGCAACTGTCAGATGCAAAGCGTGTGGACTTACCCTGTTGGGCAGGAAGGCTGAACTGGTAGACAGGAGCAGGCTGAATTGCAGGGATCTTTGGAGATGGCTCACAGAACATAGTGTTCTTGAGGCAGGCTGTGTGGGGCAGCTAACAAGAGTACTGCTGAATATACATAACTGAAAGAGATCAAGAATGCAGAAGAAAAAGGCTAAGGACAGTCACCCCACTGGAAAGTCAGGATCGTTTGCCAAATCTCCAGATTTGAGCCAGTCCACAGACCCAGGATCTATCAAAGGAAAAGGAATCTGAGGCACCAGAAGTAGGGCCCTGCGACACCATGAAAAGTATGTCTAGTAGCAGTTCCCCGATTTTTCCCCTACAGCCATCTACATGAGTAACCATCACTGGAGACAGAGGGATATTCACATGTGTTGAGGGCTGTGGGCTAGAGTAATATGTGAGTTAAAACTTATTCCCAGAGGTCCAAAGCACCATGAATGGGCCCCTTATTAGAGAAACCTACAGGAGTCAGGTAAGAAATGAAGTGTTGATCCAGACGTATCTCACAGTCATTCCCTCTTTTTTTTTTGAGACCCAGTCTCACTCTGTCACCCAGGATGGAGTTCAATGGCATGATCTCAGCTCACTGGCAACCTCTGCCTCCTGGATTCAAGCTATTCTCCTGCCTCAGTCTCCTGAGTAGCTGGGATTATAGGTACCGGCCACCATGACCGGCTAATTTTTGTATTTTTAGTAGAGATGGGGTTTTACCATGTTGGCCAGGCTGGTCTTGAACTCCTGACCTCAGGTGATCCACCCACCGTGGCCTCTCAAAGTGCTGGGATTACAGGAATGAGCCACCATGCCCGGCCTCGTTCCTTCACTTTTTACTTCTCTTCTTTTCTTCTCCCTTTTCCCCTTTTTACTTTTCTCTTTTCCCCTTCACTTCCACCCCCCCATTCTCCCTCTCCTTCTTCCTCTGTCTCTCTCTCTCTCTCTCTCTCACACACACACACACACACACATGCACACATGCACACATGCACATACACACACTCTGAATGAATACTCATTCTGCATCAGGCCTTATGCTAGGCACTGAGAACTCAGAGATGAAATCCAGCTCATCCATCCAAGAGCTCAGTACAGTGACGGAGAGGGACGAGTCAGTGAACAGCACATGGTCACAAGCACCCCACAGAGGAGGGTACAGGGGAGCATGGCAGCACAGAGGAGGAACAGCCAACTGGGCCTGGAGGGGGAAATAAGCAACTTAGATAGATACCTTCTCATAACTGTCTCCATCTTCCTCATCTCTCCAATTTCCCACTCGAATTTATATCAACACATCATACATTTAACTCAAGGGAAAAATTATAAATATAATCCATATAAATAAGATACTGGCCAATTTATATCATTAGACAAGTCAATCTTTCTAATTAGTTGGGGGAGCAAAAGAAGGGTGAATCCCCTGGAGGGGAGGTATGTTTTATTTCATGTTTGAAAGAAAAGTAAGTATCATCAGGCAGAAAATGGTGGGTTCCCTGAATCTTACACCCACTTTCAGCTGGGACTTGGCCCCGCTCAAGGTTAATCTCTTGGCATGCATTTCTAGTCATGTTAAATAGACATTTCATGGAAGACCCAGCTAATGTTAAGCCAACCATGAGGACATTCAGAAAGCAATCTTACAAGCAGGAACTCCCCCCTCAGGAGTTGGGATTCCAGAATGTAACCATCTTCTGCCAGGTTATTTTATTTCTTTCTCATGGATGAGCTACTTTTCTGAAGCCTCCCAGAACACTTTAAAATTTGATCAGAAAACTACTCTGGAGAGGCTGTAAGTGCAGAAGAGTAGTTTTCTCAGAGGCCCAGATTCTTTCCCCTGAATTTCATCTCATCATTGGAAAACATTCGTGGAAAAATATGGAATTTACAGCCAGACTTAGGCTTAAGTCTCAGCTCTACCCATTCTGAGTTGTATGAGCTTAGGTCAGGTATCCACTCCTGTGACTATGAGAGGGACCACTTCTTAGGAGATGAAGAATGTAAAAAATACAGGAGCAGGTTCACATCCGGCCATAAGGAGCAGGTTCATATTAAAGGAGCAGGTTCACATTCAAAGGAGCAGGTTCACATCCGGCCATAAGGAGCAGGTTCATATTAAAGGAGCAGGTTCACATTCAAAGGAGCAGGTTCACATCTGGCCATAAGCTTCAGAGGTGGAAGAGCCATCTGAGATCATCTACACTTTTCTTTGATCTTTGGATTTCTTTTTTCTTTGAATTTGGACAATAAATCACTGGTTACATGGTTAGTCATGTCCATGCTAGGAACATGGAGCTTGGGTCTGCTGAAAGATAAAACAGAAGGTAGACTAGGGAGGAAACGGTGCAAGGAAAATAACACACGTATGTATTCTTCCTTTTTTTTTTTAGATGGAGTCTTGCTCTGTTGCCCAGGCTGGAGTGCAGTGGTACGATCTCAGCTCACCGCAATCTCTGCCTCCTGGGTTCAAGAGATTCTCCTGCTTCAACCTCCAAAGTAGCTGGGACTACAGGCATGTGCCACCTCACCCGGCTAATTTTTATATTTTTAGTAGAGACTGGGTTTCACCACGTTGGCCAGACTGGTCTCGAACTCCTGACCTCGTGATCCGCCTGCCTCAGCCTCCTAAAGTGCTAGGATTACAGGTGTGAATCACTGCGCCTGGCCAAGAAAACACATGTATTTTTTTCCCTTCCCTTGCACCTTTTCCTATGAGATATATATATTATATATATATATATGATCCATATATATTTTCACAAGATATTATACATAACATATATAATACATATATAATATATGTTTTACATATAATACACAAAAATATGTATGTAATAGAAAAAGGTGCAAGGGAAAGAATATGTAAATACTAATATATATATTTATATTTCATAGGCAAATTAACAGTAACAAAGACTGCAAGTTGGTTAGATTGCCCAGGGAACCAATGGAAATAGAGGAAGATTCATAGTCAAATCCTAAAAAGAATTTCCCAGGTGCAGAAATGTAACTAAAATATGAAAGGAAGGAAACATAAATAAGTGAATGTTGATAGGTGAAGGAGTCTGTTCATTGATCTGTAAGCAAGATTACCAACTCAAAGTAAGATGACCCAGCCCTTCCAAGGGCAGGCCAGACATGACAGAAGCAGAAACCTGTGGCAGGGGCCACAGTGCAGGGGACAGCTGCCTGACCAAGCCTTTCGACTGCCGCTGTGTCCCCCTCTGTATGCCAAGATCTGCTGCTTTGCAGAAAGCTCGAGACCCAGGCCATGTTAAGAGAGAAGGGGCCCAGGTCAAAAATGTTGCAGCAGTGATTTTTGGGCCTTTTGAGAAAGAAAGGTGGTATTATGGTGAGTAATGCTTCTAGAATGTTGTGTGTGATGGAGGGAGAGAGAGTATGAGCTATATGCATAGAACATGCAGTGTTGGCGAGATGAAATATACAACTAAACACTTTGAAAGAAGTCAGCGTGCAGAATTAATGTGTTAGAAGAAGTTTCAGATGAAAAAAATAATTAGAAAGATTGACTTGTCTAATGATGTAAATTGGCCAGTATCTTATTCATATGGATTATGTTCATATTTTTTCCCTTGAGCTAAAATAAATGTACGATGTGTTGATATAAATTTGAGCGGGAAACTGGAGAGATGGGGAAGATGGAGAGACGTGTGAGCAGATATCAAGATAACTGAAGACCTTCAATGTGTGCAGAGACAGAGACAGATGGAAGGAGACTTGGGGACTGAGTAAGGAAGAAAGGACTAGACGTTAGAGAGGATGATTCAGCTTAGAGCAGAACCGGAGATGACTTGAGGCGGTGAAAGGAAGATTCATGAAGTCAGGGCTGGGGATCAAGGAACATAGGCGGGGGCTGGTGGAGCTAGGGAGAGTTCCAGCATGCAAATTCCAGGGGACACTAGCTCAACTGGCTGACACTGGGGCAGAAAAGCTGGTGTCCAGTAGGCAAAGGTGGGAGAATCTCTAAATACCACAGAAACAGCAAAGCTGCTTAGGAGTGAAACTTAGCTTTTAGCAATAACGACTACCATTACTGATAACACACTTCCAGCCCTCATGATGAAGGCACTGCATACATTATTGCTTTTTTTTTAAAAAAAAATCGTATTAAATTTAAGAGGTAATTTTGTTAAATGCATAGATTGCATAGTAGTTAGGGGTTTTAGGGTATCCATCTCTCAAGTAGTGTTTATTGTACCCATTAAGTGATTTCCCATCATCCATCCTTCTTTTCCTCCCCGCTCTTCTGAGTTTTCATTGTCTATCATTCCACACTCCTGTGAGCACATCATTTAACTCCCAATTATACAAGAGAACGCGCAGTATTTGTCTTTCTGTGTCTCAGTTGTTTCACTTAAGATAATGACCTCCAGTCTCAGCCATTGCATACATTGTTTCTAATACTCACAATAACCTTGCTAAGAAAAGGTTATTATCTCCATTTTACAGGTGAAGAGTGTGAGGGCCACAGAGGTTAAGAAACATCTTGAAAGTGACAGAAGTTGTATTTCAACTTGGTTCTGGCTGATGCCAAAGAGCTACCTTGAGGTTTCCCAGCCATTATTGTGAGGTGCTCACAAACCTCTGCCAATGCACTGACTGAATAGTACTGGCTGCATTCAAGCGTATGCAGCTGATGCTCCTACAAAGAAAATGCCCACCCACTGAAAAGTACTGCTGATTTTGCAATTTTGTATTGCATGAGTTTTCTCAACGACAGGATAAAAAGGATCCGTTTAATAACTTTTAGCGTCAGGTGGGGGATTCTGACAATTTGTTAAGGGAGTTCTGCAGCTGAAGGAGTTTGGTAGCCAGTGTGTGCTGCCTTTCCCAAATCAGCCATGCTCTGCAGCCTGTGTAATCTCCAGGCCAATAGCATGCACAAAGTACTCAGTTCAAGGACCTTGACCGTGTGCAAAAGGCATTGTGCACTGCCTGCAGATGTGTGACTATGAGGCGCTCAGAGGAACACACCGCAGAACGAATGAGGTGAAGGAGAGACGAATGGGCTGAGCCTGGGGTATTCAACTGGATCTATATGAGAGGAAGTCGCCGTTTTCCGTGGATGCTGCTAATTACAGCGACCCGAGGTAACATGAAATGATTTTTGCTTGAGACAGTTTCTGCTATCATTGTATTTTTCTCATTTTCCAAGTTAAGTAATGTTTATTAGCAATTTGTTGTTACCGCCTACCTTCCAAAGAAAGAATCAGGACCCAGAGAGGCCGCGATGCCGTGTCAGAGGCGTGTGCAGTCTCAGAGGTGTGGATTTAGCTCCACCTGGTGGCAGTTCTACGTAGTGCAGCGGTGGTTCCGGGGCGCTCAGGCCTGGGACTGACTGCAAAGCCTGTTCCCTGGAGGATGAAGGGAGAAAGGGGGCAGAGCCTGTGCTTATTGCCAGAGTGAGGGAGAGAGTAAGAAACACAAAAGATAGAAAATATCGGGGACAATTTTTTGAAAACTTGAAACAAAAATAAGAGACATTCTGAAGCAAATCGAATTTTAAAAAATGGTTTGAGGGAGACCCACGAATCGAGAGACTCCCTGAGAATAATCCGAGACTCACTGAGAATAACCCGGGAGACTCGCTGAGAATAATCCGATTCACTGAGAATAATCCGAGACTCACTGAGAATAATCCGAGAGACTCGTTGAGAATAATCCTAGACTCACTGAGAATAATCCGAGACTCGCTGAGAATGATCCGAGACTCACTGAGAATAATCCGAGACTCACTGAGAATGATCCGAGACTCACTGAGAATAATCCGAGAGACTCGCTGAGAATGATCCGAGAGACTCGCTGAGAATAATCGGAGACTCACTGAGAATAATCCGAGAGACTCGCTGAGAATAATCCGAAACTCGCTGAGAATAATCCTAGACTCACTGAGAATAACCCGGGAGACTCACTGAGAATAATCCGACTCGCTGAGAATAATCCGAGACTCACTGAGAATAATCCGAGAGACTTGCTGATAATAATCCGAGACTCACTGAGAATAATCCGAGAGACTCGCTGAGAATGATCCGAGACTCGCTGAGAATAATCCGAGACTCACTGAGAATAATCCGAGAGACTCGCTGAGAATGATCCGAGACTCACTGAGAATAATCCGAGAGACTCGCTGAGAATGATCCGAGACTCGCTGAGAATAATCCGAGACTCACTGAGAATAATCCGAGAGACTCGCTGAGAATGATCGGAGACTCACTGAGAATAATGACAGAATGATTTCCATGAATAGGGAAACACAATTTAACTTTTTTTTTTCTTTGAGACAAAATTTCGCTCTCGTTGCCCAGGCTGGAGTGCAGTGGTACTATCTTGGCTCACTGCAACCTCTGCCTCCTGGGTTTAAGCTATTCTCCTGCCTCCGCCTTCTGAGTAGCTGGGATTACAGGCATCTGCCACCAGGCCCGGCTAATTTTTTGTATTTTTAGTAGAGATGTGGTTTTGCCATGCTGGCCAGGCTGGTCTCCAACTCCTGACCTCAGGTGATCCACCCGCTTCAGCCTCCCAAAATGCTGGGATTACTGGCACGAGCCACCACTCCTGGCCAATTTAACTAATTTTTAAAAGTTCAATTGAACTGTGATCTTAAAAAGAAAGGTTAATTGAAAGGGATTCAATGCTGTGTTGATTCCCTCCAGAAGAGCTTGGGGCAGAGGCTAGTAAAATGGTTAGAGCTGTAAACCCAGATTGCTATGTCTGGGAAAATCCTGTTCTCAGGTATGCATTTAACTGGGCTGTTATCAACATGTTTACTGTCTTCTTGGGGATTACAGGAGGCACAGATTATACTCTTTTTACTGAATATATTGAATGCTACCAATAATATAACCAGTCCATGGAGCACTTGCCATGAAGTAGGTCTGTCAGAGGGATATTACCTGCCTTATCCTCACCACAACCATGTAAATTAAATACTCCGTCCCACGTTAAGGATAAGGAAAACAGGGATTCAGAGATGTCAAGTAACTTGCCCGAGTTCTCCTAATTACACAAACGCCAAGAGGAGATTCAAATTCAGGTCCCTAATTCCAGATCCTGTTCTTTCCATTCTATCATGGTGCTTTTTTTTGAACCATGTGCATTTGAAATTTGATTTTAAAGTTTGTTTTCAATTGATTTGTCAAATTATTAATAAATTCAAACAACATAAAGTTCAAAAAGTAAACAAGTAGAGGACCGCGTGAAAACAAAGAACATATGAAAGCAATCTCTCTCCTAGCCATCCAATCTCACCTCCCTGAGGCAGCTGTGTTTTCAGAGCCTTGTATATCTTTCCAGGGTATATGACCATGTGTAGGGTTAAGAAATGTCAGCATCAAAATGATTGAGTCTCCAGCATTATATAAAATTTTATTTGCATAACTAAGGCAAAAAGTCACAACAAGAGGTTAATTGACTTAAACATCAAAATTAAAACAACTTTGCTTGCTTCAACAGAAATTTAAATTCAGTCAAAAGCTAAGCACAGAGGAGGTTCAAAATAAAATGTGTTAATTCACCATTCAGTCTTTTGAATAGTTTTGAGTCACTACTAATGGAAGGCTTCAAAATGATTGGGTAAATTTTCTCCAAAGCTTTATGCACATTTCCAAAACCCTGTTAGAAAGCTCCAAATTATCCAGCCTGTCTTCCTTTCCTTTATTTTATCAAAAATGTTATTCTGATATCCAGGTCTATTTCTTGGTTATTAGATTGGCCGTTAGCCAACCAAGTGAATGTTGGCTAGAGATACTCATCAAGATTCTGGGCCAAAATGTCAGTTTGGATTTTATTTCTGGTTATATTATGGACACACTAGATGGTCATTTCTCTAACAAAACATCTTGAAGTCTTAAAAATGCTCCCAAACTCTTTCCCCCACACGTTGTTTTGTCAGTATGAGTCCAGTTTTCACATGCAAAGTGAATCAGATCTATCACACGCAGTTTTAAGTACATTTTTGCAAGAGGTCCCATTTTTAGCCAAGTCACAGCTGAGCTTTACTTTCAGCTAATTAGTACTTGTTCTTAAATTGGGCAGTTCCAACCCAAGCTAGGAGATGAGATGCAATTTACTTCCTCTCTACTGTCCTAAAATTAACTGAGCTGTAAAATGTGAGTGTTCCCTTGTTTTTCCCTGGGTTTGGTTCCATCATAAGGAATTCAACAGAACTCAGAATATTTCAACAAGTCTTGCTGTTCTAATTTGAACAGTAATAGAGTACTTCCTTTCAAAACCTCAGCTCTTTGGTTGCCAAGCAACCATTAATTTATTGTAACTAACTAATTTTAAAATTACATGTGATGATGAAATGCAACAATATGCTTTTCTTGCTCCTGAACGTACACAGCATTGGCCAGATCCGAAAGAATATGGCGGTCTTGAAGTATCAAAAACAATCACGAGGAATGCTTTCTGAGATCAAGCGAAGACATCTGTTCCCTGTATGAGCTCCCTAAGAGTGGCCTTAGGGAATACAGGAATCTGTAAGGGTTATAAGGGTTACACAATTCGATGTCCACAAAATTAGAGAAGCCCCAGGCACTGGAAGATCCCTAAAGAAGAGTGACATGAACTAGGAATAAGATATAGGGTTCCCTTGAAGGGCCCTGACAACACTTCCATTCAGGTCATTGGCAGAACCTTTTAATTCATCCTGTATTATGTAAGGATGTTTTAAAGTGTGTGTAGTCGATTTATTAAATGTGCTAAATTCAATGGGATAGAAATAGGACAGACCATATTTTTCCCTCTCCCTTTGCCTCCAACAGGCTCCATCATGTCTCCCTGTCCTTCCCCTGTCACGTTTAGGGTAGATCCTGTAATTTTCCTCACTTTGCTTAAAAATGCCTTCATAGTGTTCATGAAGACCCATTATCAGGTGTTAAATTGTGCTTTTCAATCTATATTAGAACTTCAATACTGAGTCCAATTTAAAGAGCTTCTTTTCCACTGGTCGTAGCTGACTGGCTACTTAGAGACCTGCAGGTGGAGAGCAGAAATGATTTGCTGTTTTCACTCCTCCTTACTCGTCTACTCCAATCGCCCATCTCTACCTGGATCCTATGGTATTAAGACAGGGAAGAGGAGGTCAGGGGGAAGAGGATGATGTCTTTTCACTTGTCTGGAGCTGTTTGTCCCATCCCTAGCTGCTGATGCCCTTTCGTGGGGCAAGCATCCAAATGGTATCTTTCTTACTGGGTGCATTTGTGAATTCTTTAGATACCTTGTAGGAACACCTGCATTTCACATTGCCTTGTGATCCCCTTCAATTCCTGTGCTTGTTAAACTTACAGCCTCTCAGTGCTGGGGTCTCCTCATTTGAGGAGGTAGCGCTTTTGGGCCAGGAACCTTCACCAAGGTTCATCATTCCCATGGCATCCACGTGGCCCCTTTTGCCCTATCAATGATAGGAATACCAGCTTGCTATCATAACTTCCCATTGATAAGGCAAGAGGACTCGTTGCTCTCTCAGACTCTGAAGATAGGTGTTCATTGCTGTAACAGTGAAATAGCAAGAGAACTAACATAACTACCTCCATTTTTGTTTCAGGAGCCTTTACCCATTCCTGCATGTAGGCTAGGATAATTTTAGAGCACTGAAATATTACGTAAAAACGGCAATCATGTAGTTGTAAAAACTGACTCTGAGATTAAAGGAGACTTATGTAAACAATTAACTATGTTTTGTTAAAGGTTTATAGGAGCATCATGACCTGACCAAAAACAAAGAAGTTCCCCGCCTCCTCAGACCCTTGCTGGTGCCCGGATGTCTGAGGTCATTGGTCACCTCTGCATCCCAACCCCCTCCTCCTTCTCCAGCATTAACATAAAAAGAGTACAATTCGTACTGGCTTAAGATGGTACTTTAGGATGCAATTCCATCATCGTCTCGGTTTGCTGGCTCTCCGAATGAACATGCTTTTCCTCCCACCAATTTGTGTCTCATTTTGGGCTTTTCAGCAATGAGCAGCTGAATCGGGGTTCAGCTACATTGCTTCCTGAGATTCTCTCACCATGTCACTCCCCTGGGGGCACCAGGGTGGGTCTCTTGGGGCTTTGTATTCAACCAGGAAGTGGTGTAAGAAACAGACCTAATTTCTATAGGATAAGTAAAGGACCTAAGCCTCTTGGAGATTGCCTTTACTTGCCTAGGGCATGTGGGAGAAGGAGCTATAAAACTGTACTCCTGTGAATTTCCTCCCTCTAGTAAACACCCTTTTTCTTTATAGCATGGGTGGGTGGTGAAACAAAGGCCAATGGGTTGTCATGGCATTTTTAATAAGTCTTACAGATCTGTGACTGGTACTTCTTTAAATTATTTTGGTACTAATTGCTTATTTCTTATGGCCTTGCAATTCTATGATATATGAAAATGTTAATTTTCGTATGTCATTATAGAGGCAACCACAAAAGGGCAATGTTTCAGCAGCAGAAACAAAACCCTAGGAGAAGATGGCTGCCCTCCTTGGAGCCCACTGATGTTGTTCCGATACCTTTGGTCTACTTAGGTTGAAAGCTAGATAGAAAGTTCAGAATTGGGACAAAGTCAAGGGTCACATCAAGAGAATGCAAAGAGGGAAAGGTGTAGCAACACAGCAGGACACGAGACTGGCAGATAGACAAAGACTAGAAAGTTTGGGAAGAAATCTGCAGTTGAGAAATGGGAAGTAAAGCATTCTTTTCTCACCTCTACTCTTACCCTACAAACCTGCTCCAGGCTATTCCACTCTGTGGTAGGTGGAGTCTTCCAAGAAGTAGACACCCAGAGGGATCAGAAGTCTGAGCAATTTCTTTGGGAAAATACGGAGGGAGAAAGAAGCAGCCTGGCATTGGGAAAGCAGGGAGAGCCATCAGATAGTGATGGGGGCGTGAACATTATGAAGGAGAGAGTCAAGGTGGGAAGATTCAGTGGAAGGTCTGCAACAGCAGTGCAGCTCCAACAAAGTCCAACAAGGGCACCGAGTTGTTTTTAAGTTTACATTGCTGACCTGAGTGGCTCCCTGCCAGCTACAGTCATTAGCTGGGAGCAGTCTGTGGGAAGCAAGACCTAACTAAGACATGAGAAGGATTTTGGAGCATAGCAGCTAGGGCTGCCAGTCAGCTATGCTCCCTATCGTTAGAGATATGAGAGGGGCGTTTGCAGGGCCACTGCACTCCCTAAACAATGAATGAATGAATGAACGAATGCCCTTTTCTTATAGTTGTTTAACCATTATGTTACCATCCAATCTTATATCTATTTTCCTGCAAAACTTTTGAAATACAAGTACATACCCACTGTCATTATTTCCATACTTCACATGCATTTTTTTTTTTAATCCACAGCAAGCTGGATTCTCCTTCCCACTGTCCACTGAAACTGTTCCAGTCAAGGTGATCAGTGACTTCCCATTTATTTGCCCTATTTCCAAGAACTGCAGGAATTTGGAGCTCAGAAATAAAGTCAAGTGGGGAAGATAATGGTGGATACAGAGATATTTGAACAGCCAAAAATGTGAGAGAGGGAAGGGAGATAAAGCTTTGAACATTTTATAAAAGAGAAGGAAGAAAAGAAGAAGACTGAGAGGTTAAAGAAAGTGTAGACTTTAAAAACAACTTCCGGGATATTGAAAAATCTTTTCAAACAGGCGAATCAGGCAAACCCAGGGACTTTGTGATCACATGAAATTGAAGTGGAAGAAATAACCAATCAAATCTTCCATCTTCTGGCTAACTTCAGATTTGCCAGAAGAGGTCAGCAAAGACATTGACATCAGTCTTTGCCCTCCCTTGAGGGAGGATGGTGGGTTAGAAAGTGCTTTCTGCCACTTTGCTTAGAATTTATGCAAGGCTTCCATTATTCATACCCCTATCTTTTTTAGGCCCTCTTTCCAGAGTTTAACAGCTGCCTGAGCTCCTGGTGAGAGGTCGGATCAATCTAAAATAAGTAATAACACACATAACCTGTGTGTCTTATGGAATGACAGATCTTTAACTTAAATTTATGTACTGCATCTCTGTGTAAACTAATTAAAATTTCTGGCATGTTAGCCTATGCAATTAGACAAGAGAAAAAATGCAGGGGCAAGATGTTAAAAAGGAGGAGTAAATAAGATTAACACGAATTTTAAATAATTTGTTTATCTGGAAATCTCAACAAAATAAAATAAAAAACCAGTGTGGCTGGGCACAAAATTTGTATTGAGAGTCAAAAAACTTCACATATAAAACACATTAAGTTAGACAATATAGTGGAAGAAAAGAACCTCATTTACAAAAGCGAAAACAAAGAAATATAACTTTATTAGGAATAAGCTTAACAAGTAACGATTTGCATTTAAATGAGATTGACACTTAAAAACAATGCTTCTGAAAGACACAAAAGTAGATTTGAACAAATGGAAAAGTGGAGTAAACAATACAAAGATATCAGTTCTCCTCTAAGTGTATCCATAAAAATGATACAATCACAATTAAAAATTCAATAGTGGCCGGGCACGGTGGCTCAAGCCTGTAATCCCAGCACTTTGGGAGGCCGAGACGGGCGGATCACGAGGTCAGGAGATCGAGACCATCCTGGCTAACATGGTGAAACCCCGTCTCTACTAAAAAAAATACAAAAAACTAGCTGGGCGAGGTGGCGGGCGCCTGTAGTCCCAGCTACTGGGGAGGCTGAGGCAGGAGAATGGCGTGAACCTGGGAGGCGGAACTTGCAGTGAGCTGAGATCCGGCCACTGCACTCCAGCCTGGGCGACAGAGCGAGACTCCGTCTCAAAAAAAAAAAAAAAAAAAAAAATTCAATAGTATTTTTTAAAGCTAGACAAGCAGATTATACTTTATTCATTCATTCATTCATTATTTCATTCATTTATATTTTTAGAGACAGAGTCTTGCTCTGTCACCCAGGCTAGAGTGTAGTGGCATGATCATAGCTCACTGCAGACTTGAACTGCTGGACTCAAGTGATCCTCCCACCTCAGCCTCCTGAATAGCTGGGATTACACACATGAGCCATCGTGCCAAGCTCAGATTATATTTTTTATTATGGAAAAATAAACAAGCAAAAAATTTTCAAAAACATTCTGAAATGGAAGCATAATGAGGAATAACTATATCTGTAAAACAGATTATATAGCTATAATTTAAACACTCAGTACTATCATTGGGAAAAAATGAATTATTCAATAAATGGTCAAAGTAGGCAGCTACCTAAAAAACAAAAGTTAATTCCATTACTGCCTATGTCATACCAGGCTGTTTAAAATGGGTCAAATATTTAAATGTAAAAAAAAACAAACAAACATAGATTTAACATAAGAAATAAAAGAATGTTTATAAAAACGGGTAAGACCTTTCTTAGGATGACATAAAACACAGATGTCATAGAAGATTGACAAACCTGACTTTATTAAGAATTTTTTTAAAATTTGCTTTGGTTAATACTACCCCAAGGTAAATAGACACACGAAAACATCAGAAAGTATTTTCAACTCATATCACAAAAGGTTAATTTGTGTCATGTGTAAAAAGCTCCTATAAGAAAAAATATAACTACTCAGCAGAAAAATGGGCAAAAGACAAGCACATATGAGAATATTTTCATCTTCATCCATAAAGAGAACAATAAAAATTAAAACCATATTAAGATACTATTTTCACTTATTAAACTGGCAAATGTCAAAAAGTTTTATAATACACTGCGTGAAAATAGGTAGTGTAAAATGTAATCACCTGCATAAAGGGCAGTTATGTAATGTATATTAAAGCGACAAATGCTTTTACGCTTTGGTCTAGCAATTCCTCTTCTAGAAATTGTCATTTAGATATTCCAGTACAGAGAAATAATGTATGTATTCCATTTGGTGGAATAATCTGGAGTTATTAAAAAAGGAAACAAGAACCAAGAATGTCTTATGTATAAATATACAGTGATCTGTACTGCATAGGACATATGTTCAATATACTACCATTTGTACAAAAAGAAAATGTGCTTGTATGCATTTGCTTATGCAGATGTATATGCTTAAAATTACCTCTGTAAAGACATAGAAGAAAGTGATAACATTGGTTGCTTTGAGGGAGGAGGATCAGGTAGAAAAGTTTTTCAAAGTATCCTTTAAAATTTTGAACCACGCGAGTATATTATGCTTTGATGCTTTAATATTTGAGTATAGTTATATCTTCTTTTGATATTCTGGCACTTTTAAAAACGTCTGTATTTGAGGTACTCTATGATCCTGATTCTCTAGGTGTTATAATTAACATGTATGTCTTATTAATCCAAAACTCAACTATGTAGTCTTGCTAGAACACAGCTAAGCATCAGAAAATAGCAAAATAAACCAGCAAGCAGGCAAAATAAGTGTGGCAAAGTCCATGAACTACACAAAGATTAGTCACTTTACTCATAGGAAGTCTGTTAGAGTCCCTCTTATCTGTTTATTTATTCATTGGGAATAAGCTTGATAAAGTGATTTACTCATAGAAAGGAGATAAGAAAAGGCGGAGTCTGTTGAAAACAACAAGCAGTGTGTTAGCTCTCAATCAAGAGGCATGTTGGGAGAAATTTAAAACCAACTCTACAAAGCTGACCCAAGAACTTAAGACATTTTTGCTCATTTAGTGCAGGAGCGAACCTTCTCCGAGATCATGTGTATATGACAGGGGCGTCTAATGATGATCTTGAGAAACCAAGAAGACATTCAGGTGTGCTCAATAGAATCTATTAAGACTGATTTTCATACCTAACATTTAAATACAATATAAAAACTTTTGATGATTAAGTCTAAAACTTAGGGTCTCTGGAAAATGGAATAACACATTTCCGGTTGGTGGTGTTTTGGAGTATATTTTTAAATGCTTAACTGAAGATGTCACCAAATGCCGGAGTAATTGGTCAGAGATTTCTTTTTCTATTGAACACAAATGAAAATATCAGTATCAAAAATTAGCAGTAGATATGCAAAAAGGGAGTCAGGAAAATTATTCTTGCACAAGAAAACTTTATAATGCATAAGAGCTCAGGAGATACTTCTAACTTTTCTGCAATGGAATGACTCCAACAATCACAGTGAAAATATAAAGAATGGGTAATATGTTTTAGCCAATAAATGAGAGGAATTATAGCAATCATTAATCTAGGACAGGTTAGAATAAAAGTGATGGTAACATAATGATTAACTATAACAGAGTCATTAGTACTATTGTTGGCATACTCTTTGACCCAGCTGTCCATTTCTTGGAATTGTTTTTCTAAATGTACTTACACAAGGGTAAAGAAGATATGTACAAAAGGACACATATACCCTTGTTGGAAACATATATATCCCTTGTTGGAAACATATATATCTTTTGCTTTAAAATAATTCAGTTTGGCTGGGTGCAGTGGCTCATGCCTATAATTCCAGCACTTTGGGAGGCTGAAGCAGAAGGAATGCTTATTCTCAGGAGTTTAAAATCAGCTTGGGCAACACAGGAAGACCTCCATCTCTACAAATAATTTTAAAAATTGGCTGGGTTTGGTGGTGGGCACCTGTAGTCCCAGCTACTCAGGAGGCTGAGGTGGGAGGACCAACCCTGGGAGGTCAAGGTTTCAGTGAAGTGTGATCACACCACTGCACTCCAGCCTGAGCAACAAAGTAATACTTTGTCTCAAAAAAAAAAATTAAATAAAATAAAAGAATGCAACTGGAAGCAGCTTAAGTGTCTAAGGAAAGGGAAGTGATTAAATAAATTCTGTTATATTTATTAAATGGAATACTTACTATGCAACCATTAAATAGAAGTGGGGAATACTATGTATATTGATATATAAAATTGACTACTTTAAAATAAGTAAAAAGAGCTATAGAATACCATACAAGGTATCATATATTTTGTTTTAAAACATTTCTCTGTTTGTGTGTGTGTTTTAGGATATGATTAGGAAAAGGGTTAGAAAGATACCCACCGACCTGTTATGTCACTTGGCTGGAGATTTAGGGTACATGGACAACGGGCCAGAAATGTTCACATTACTTTATGCATAGCTGTAGTTCTTGATTTTGTAAAGTTATTTTAAAAATGTCTATAAAGAAGATTATTGTTATTAACCTTGAAAAGTTAATTGATGGGATAGACCAGGAAATCAAACCCAAACTATAATTGGATTAAAATAAAACATTAAAAATGACAAAACTTGAGAATGGTGTATAATAATCTGTCTTGGATATAAAGAGAATTTCTGAATAGGTGGTGTCAAATGAATAAAAGTTATTATAATGAACAGGAATTGTTTTGTCTGCCTAGAATGCCTTCCTCCTTTCTCTGAGGGAGCAACTTTTTCCCTTGGGAAATGCTTCTTTCACCTTTGCAAACATTTGGCTTAAGAACATGTGATTTTCCTTCCCAGTCTATGCACCTGACCGCAAATGATGATAGGCCTGAAGGTGCACACACAACTCAAACTGAGCCAACCATTTAGACAACACTTCACCCCCCCCCCCAGTGATAAGAGATGGTGTTGGTGTCTACCTGACTCGAGCAAGACCAATCACAGCTCTCCCTCAGCATATGCCAAACTGGACTTGGAGGAGGAGTGTCATTGCTTTGCTGACACTGGGACTCAAAGGTGCATTCCTAGAGCACCCACGTGGAGGAAACCAGGTTGTGGAAGAGATAATGGAGCCAGTGTTAGAAAGAAGCTATGATAAGGAGTGAAGGGCAAAATAGTCCAGCTATACTACTGCTCCTCTTCCTTTCTTGTGGTTACATAGAAAAAAAATTTCTCTTTTTGACTACATTAGTTCGGGTTGGGTATCAGTCGTTCACTTCCAGAAACATACTGACCAATAATAGAAAAAAAGAGAAAAACTGGTGAACAAACCAACACAGTTATTTGCTTCCACCTTTCATTTCAATGGCAATGTAATGATGATACATGAATCTAAAAATAAACTGATAATATTCAAAATATTGCAGATTACAACTTTTATTCTTTTTTTTTCTTTCTTTTTGAGACGGAGTTTTGCTCTTGTTGTCCAGACTGGAGTGCAGTGGCACGATCTTGGCTTGTTGCAACCTCTGCCTGCGGGGTTCAAGCGAGTCTCCCGCCTCAGCCTCCTAAGTAGTTGGGACTTCCGGTGCCTGCCACCACACCCAGCTAATTCTTGTATTTTTTTTTAGTAGAGATGGGATTTCACCATGTTGGCCAGGCTGGTCTCAAACTCCTGACCTCAAATGATCCACCCACCTCTGCCTCCCAAAGTTGGGATTACAGGCGTGAGCCACCGTGCCTAGCCTAGGATGACTACAACTTTTAGAACCTATATCATAAAATCCTTAAAGAAGACAATATTGGTAAGTTATTGAAGAAAACCTACTCCCCCAAAGACCATTTTTTCTGGTTAGGTGATCATTTATTTGAAAACAAAACAAAAAGTAGAAAAATTACAGATTCAAAGGCCAGAGAGAGATTTGCTGACCACATATATTGTCTCTGAATAACATTTAAAGTTATTTTTCTAAGAAACTCACTGAGTGGGAAAATCATGTTGAAAGCTATCATTGAGAACCCTGACAGCTAATGGATTGACGTCATGACTAATATAATACTGGATTTAAAACCCTAGATGAGATCAAAAAAGAGAATGGAGACAAACATTTGAACATAAAACCACTAGTACAAAACTTCACTTTAAAGAAAGAAATCCAACATTTCTATTTCCAGTTTAGAAATAGAAATTTTGTTTACACTTTAAAAAAATTGAGGTAAAATATATGTATAAAATTTACTATCTTTACCATTTTAAATGTACCATAATAATAAATACATTTATATTATTATTTTCCCCTTTATCCCTCCCTCCCTCTTACCCTTCCTGGCTTCTGGGTAACCACCATTTTATTCTCTGTCTTCATGAGATTTACTTTTTTAGCTTATATAAGTGAGATCATGCAATATGTATCTCTCTGTGCATGGCTCATTTCACTGAACATAATGGTATCTAGTTCCACCTATGTTGCTGCAAATGATGGATTTTACTCTTTTTATGGCTAAAGAATATTTCATTGTGTATATGTAGCTTTTTTTTTTTTATCCATTCATCTGTTGATGGGTACTTAGGTTGATTCCACATTGTGGCTATTTTGAATAGTGCTGCATTAAACATGAGAGTGCAGAGACTCTGCACTCTGTTTAATATATTGCTTTCCTTTGTTTTGGATGTGTGCCCAGTAGTAAAATTGCTGGATGGCATGGCAATTCTATCTTTAGTTTTGTGAGGAACCTCCATGCTATTATAGGGGCTGTAATAATTTACATTCCCCCCAGCAGTGTGTGAGGACTCCCCTGTCTAGACATCCTCACCAGCATCTGTTATTGCCTATCTTTTTGATACAAGTCATTTTAACTGGGATGAGATGATATCTCATTGTGGTTTTGATTTGCATTTCTCAGATGATTAGTGATGTTGAACATTGTTTTCAAATACCTGTTGATCATTTGTATGTCTTCTTTTGAGAAATGTCTGCTCAGATCTTTTGCCCATTTACAAACTGAATTATTTTTGTTTGTTTACTTTGCTATTGAGTTATTTGAGCACCTTATGTATTCTGGCTGTTATTAATTGCTTGTCAGGTGGATACTTTGCAAATATTTTATCCCATTCTGTGAGTTGTCTTCTCACTTTGTTGACTGTTTCCTTTGCTGTGCAGAAGGTTTCCAGCTTGCTGTAATCTCATCATATTTTTGCTTTGGTTGCCTGTGATTTTGAGATCTCAGAGAAAGAAATTTTTCACCAGATCAATGTGCTGGAACATTTCCTCAAAGTTTTCTTCCAGTAGTTTCATAGTTTCAGGTCTTAGATTTAAGTATTTAATCAATTTTGATTTGATTTGTTTATGTGATGAGGGATAAGGGTCTAATTTCATTCTTCTGCATATCCCAGTGCCATGTATTGAAAAGATTATCCTTTCCCCATTGTATGTTCTTGGCATCTTTGTCAAAGATGAGTTGGCTGTAAATGCATGGGTTTATATCTCAGTTCTCTAGTATGTTCCATTGTCTATATGTCTGCTTTGATGCCAGTACCATGCTGTGTCGATGACTATAGCTTTGTAGTAAATATTGAAGTCAGGTAGTATAACGTCCCCTATTTTGTTCTTTTTGCTCAGGATTGAGCTGGCTGTTTGGGATATTTTGTGGTTGCTTATACATTTAGGATTTTTTTCTATTTTTGTGAAGAATATCACTGACATTTTGATAGAGATTGCATTGAATCTGTAAGATGCTTTTGGTATATTGTCATTTTAACATTATTAATTTTTCCAATTCATGAGCATGAAATATCTTTCCATTTTTCATGTCCTCTTCACTTCCTTTCCTCAGAGTTTTGCAGTTTTCCTTGTATAGATCTTTCATGTCTTTAGTCAGATTGATTCTTACGTATTTTATATTTTTTGTAGCTATTGTAAGTGGGATCGCTTTCTTGATTTTTTCAGATTGTTTGACATTGGTGCATATAAATGCTGCTAAATTTTGTATGTTGATTTTTGTATCCTACAACTGTATTGAATTCATTTATCAGCTCTAACAGTGTTTTGTTTTTTTTTTGAGGGGTACAGTCTAGGTTTTTCTATGTATAAGAACATGGCATTTGCAAATAAGGCTAATTTGACTTCTTTCTTTCCAATTTGGATGCCCTTTATTTCTTTATCTTGCCTAATTGCTTTGGCCATGACTTCTAGTATTATATTGAATAACAGTGGTGAGAGTGTGCATCCTTACCTTGTTCCAGTCCTTAGAGGAGAGGCCTTCAATTTTTAAGCTGTTCAATGTGATGTTAGCTGTGAGTTTGTTATATATGGCCTTTATTGCTTTGAAATATTCCTTCTATATATATTTTTATGAGAAATTCTATCATGAAGGGTTGTTGAATTTTATGAAATACTTTTTCAGCATCTGTTGAAATAATTATGTTTTTTTGTTCTTGATTCTGTCAATCTGATCTCCTTAGGGTTAGTCACTGAGTTTTTGCTTTGTCCTTTCGGGGAGGCCATGGTTCTCTGTCTGCAGTTGTTTCTTGTGGAAATATTTCCTAGTTTTTGCATGGGAGGATTATTTATTCCAATCTTCTCTGTCTGGCTTGTTTTGGTTTTTAATGGATACATTTGCTTACTGAATCTTTACTGCTAGGTTGCTGTCTAATTTTAAATTTTTATTTACATTCTCTCCTAGAATACTTCCTTTTAAAATTTTACTTTAAGTTCTGGGATACATGTCCAGAACATGCAGGTTTGTTACATAGGTATACAATATGTTCCATGGTGGTTTGCTGCACCTATCAAACCATCATCTAGTTTTTAAGCCACACATGCATTAGATATTTGTCCTAATGCTCTCCCTCCCCTTGCCCCCCACCCCCTGACAGGCTCCAGTGTGTGATGTTCCCCTCCCTGTGTCCATGTGCTCTCATTGTTCAACTCCCACTTATGAGTGAGAACATGCAGTGTTTGGTTTTCTGTTCCTGTGTTAGTTTACCAAGAATGATGGCTTCCAACTTCATCCATGTCCCTACAAAGGACATGAACTCATTCTTTTTTATGACTGCATAGTATTCCATGGTGTATATGTGCCACATTTTCTTTATCCACTCTATCACTGATGGACATTGGGGTTGGTTCCAAGAATACTTCTACATATGTGCTCCTTTACCTTTGCAATGAATAGCCATGCCAACTCAGATACGTGCTATTATAACATTCCTTCTCATTAATAACAACCTCTCTGTACTGAATAACATCTCTAGCTCATTATTACAGGTGCTTATTTTAGTCTTTATGTTAAACAATTGAAATTGTTTTGATCAAAACATCTTTTTAAAGTGAGATTTAAGTTTTATTATTTATTTATTTTCCTTCCAACTTTTATTTTAGGTTCAGGGGGTACATGTGCAGGTTTGCTACATAAGTAAATTGCATGTTGCAGGGGGTTGGTGTACAGATTATTTCACTACCCAAAACTGTGACTTTGAATTCTTGGTCAGAGAGCTCATATATTGCCATCTCGTTAGGGTCAGTCACTGTATTTTTGCTTTATCCTTTTGGGACGGTCATGTTTGCAGTTGTTTCTTGTGGGTATATGTCTGTGTCTTTGCAATGAAGGATTGTTCATTTCAATCTTCTCTGTCCAGCTTGTTTTGGTTTTTACTGGACATACGTGCTTAGTGAGTCTTTACTGCTAGGTTGCTGCCCTGTTTTTGGCTCAAGATGGGGCCAGGTTCACCTCAGCTGTAGTAAATGATCAGAGCACTGCCTATCCTGAATGGGGGAGATTCCAAAGGGATTATCTAGGTGGTATCAAGGCTGGCTAGGGCTTTGTGGCCAGGAGACCTGTAGAATGTACCTTCCAAAGCATGGTGCTGCTGAACAACCACTCTGATTTGGTGTCTTCTTTGGCTAAGTAATAGATCAATTTCCATAGCTGTGGATGTTACTCCTTCCTACACACTTTGTCTCTGCCTCTCCCTAGGGGTATTTCTCCCTTTAGACCATCATGATGCTTTCTATGGGTTAAGGCAAGAAAAATTCTCCTGCCAGAGCACCCAAGATGATGGGGAAGTTGGTTAATCCCCTCAGTCATACTTTTTCAAGTGTAGATTGTGTTGGGGGCGATTTTCCATGTATTTGGTGCTGGACATAATGGTTGGGGAGGAGCTTTGCAGATGTGTAAGTCCAATTCTCTTACCATCTGCTTAGTTTTTTTCACTTCTTTGTGGCCTTGGACACGATTTCATTCTCGTATTTGACTTCCGGATTGCTGCTGGTGGAAACCTCGGCACTATATGATTGTTTCAGTGTTTTGCAGGGAAAGTGAAACCATCTTGCTTCTGTATTGCCATTTTGGAACTAGAAGTAAAAAATCTTTGTATTAGTTAACTTTGCAGAATTGAATTAAATAGAGCTATCTTCAACTCATTTTAGAAGAACATGTAAATATTGTCTACATATAAAAAGACATAAATGTTAAAGCAGAGCAGGATAAGAAGTATAGGCAGGTGGCAAAACAATTTTGTTGAGTGGATGTCAACCATAATTACTATTTTGGAAAGCAAAAACAAAAACAAAACCCATCTCTCAGAAAGCTATCATTCTATATTGAAAAATAAAGTCCATTTATACAATTTCAAAAATTGAAGATGAGCTATGACATTTCTAAATTACAGGGAAAGTATAAATAATATCAAAATAGTAGAAATCATAGTGTGGTATAGTGGCTTAGGCCTGTAATCCCAGCACTGTGGGAGGCCAAGGTGGGCAGATCAGTTAAGACCAGGAGTTCGAGATCAGCCTGGCCAACATGGTGAAACCCCGTCTCTACTAAAGAATTGTTTGAACCTGGGAGGCGGAGGTTACAGTGAGCCAAGATTGCATCACTGCACTCCAGCCTGGGTGACAGAGTGAGACTCTGTCTCAAAAAAAAAGTAGAAATCAATACATAAATTATTAAGCATAGTGGTAACTATATAATGTAATGAAAAGGCACAATAGAAAAGAACACTTAACAACTTTACATTCAGTTAAACAATGTATCATTAAAACATTAATGCACAATTGTTTAACATGGAGGAGAATGTGGCAGCTATCAAAATTCTCTTTGCAAACCTCTAAGTGTATGGAGCTAATTGAGGAGAGTTCCAGCTGCCAGCTTTGGAATCCATCTCTATGGGAGGCTATGCCACCTACATACTGCTCTCATGGGATTTAAGGCACAACCTATTCCTGGAGACTAGGATTATCTCTGACTGCAACTTTCGATTGAGGACTCCTCCATTGGTTTTCCCAACCTTCTTAGACAATGTGGATGTCTAGAAAGTTTCCACTCACGTTGTCTTTCTGCATCCTTCATTCCAGGTCAGACTTGCTTTGTGGCTTGATGACTCTTCCCAATGTTCTCTGGTTCCTTCTCCATATTCCTTCACAGACATTTCCCCCTAATAAGCACCTGCATGGTTAATCTGGTTTTGACATCTGCTGCTCTGAGAACATGGAAAAACACAAAAAGAATCACAAAATAATGCATTTGTGGAGAAAGATCTGAACTGCACGTCATTGAAGTTAGCAAGTTCAAGCAGCAGGCATACTAGAACCTCAATATTTCACGTGTGGCAGAAAAATGACTTTCTAAGAGGGGTAGATACTAGTGGCAAAGATTTCTTTTGGCAGCATTCAATGTTTTGAGAAGATCCCAAGTAGTAGTAGGTCTCCAATGCAGGATGCATCAGCACTGAGAAGTAACTGGTAATGCATAATTGTGGTTGACTCCTCTCTTTACCCAGCTACTGAGGGTTTAGGGAGCAAAATCAAGCTCCCCAGGGAACAACAGTGGTCAAGGTGGAACTGATATCCAGTCCTAGAGTTTTTACAACCAGAAATGAGGGCCGAATTTCTTTTGCATCAGCCGATACAGAGGTTATGGTAAGAAAACAATAACTCTGGAAGCTCACCTGGTCATCACAAATAACCTCTTAGGAAAAAAGAGGACTCATCACAGACTTCTTGTATGGGCAGTACTAATACCTTGGATGTAATTCTTCTTGGTCAGGATTACCTCAAAACGAATGATGATTCTTAGGAGTGGATAAGGCAGGGACTGAAAATATCAAGATGATAAAACTAATTAATGAAAATATTGAATACTTGGACAATCCAGTTACTCAGGCAACTTCAATAAATTGTAAACTTGGATGAGAAAATTAAAACTATATCGGTGTATAGCTGTTACCAAAAAAATCTCAAATAAGCCATAAGGATATATTTACAAATATTAACCACCAACCTCTTAATGGCAGAAATTCTGCCCAATACATGCTTTAACCATATTTTAAAAAGAAGTAAATAATGAGAATATTGACAAATTGTTTAATTTTTTAATATTAAAAATACTTTGTTATAAGTAAAAATTGGCTTAGGAAACAAATTAAGAATGCAATAAAAATCTATTTTAAACTAATAATAAACACAGCTCTGCATATTAAAATGTATTGGGATGTAGGCCAAAACAGTGTTTAGAAGAAAATGTACTCACTTAAAGGTCTTTAATAAGAAGAAATGAAAAAGAGATATTCACAGAAAAATGATTATACTGTAGAATTCTGGAACAGAATAAAGTATTAATTTAAAGCAAAATAGGGAAGCAATATAAAAGCATAAATTAATAACTTGGAAAATAAGTGGCATAATTATATACAAAATTAAAAGCCAGTTATTTGATGACAGGAAGAAAATTGATAAACCTGTGATAAAAATGTAATTTTTAAAATATAGAATAATTCTAGTGCATAAATATATTTGTGTGGATACCCCAGTATGACATATCCAATTTGAAAACATCAGGCTGGGCATGATGGCTCATGTCGGAAATCCCAGCACTTTGGGAGGCTGAGGTGGGTGGACCACTTGAGGTCAGGAGTTTGAGACCAACCTGGCCAACATGGTGAAGCCCGTCTATTTTAAAAATACAAACATTAGCTGGGCATGGTGGTGCATGCCTGTAATCCCAGTTACTTGAGAGGCTGAGGCAGGAGAATCACTTGAACCTGGGAGGCAGAGGTTCCAGTGAGCAGAGATCGCTCCGCTGCACTCCAGCCTGGGTGACAGAGGGAGACTCCATCTCAAAATAAATAAATAAATAAATAAATAATCAATATACACACCTAGAGAGAGAGAGAGAGAAAAGAAAAATCCTAACGTTCTCTAAATTAATCTCCTTTCCTGGGTAACCTATCCAATAAATGGTGCTATGAAAACTGGGGAGCCATATGCAGAAGAATGAAACTGAACCCCTATCTCTCACCACATACCAAAGTTAATTCAAGGTGGATTAAAGACTTAAATGTAAGACTTGAAGCTATAAAAATCCTAGAAGGAAATCTAGGAAAAATTCTTCTAGTCATTGGCCCAGGCAAAGAATTTATGATAAAAACCCCAAAAGCAAATGCATCAAAATCAAAAATAGACAAATTAGCTTCGACTAAACTAAGAGGCTTCTGCACAGCAAAAGAAATAATCAACAGAGTACACGGAATCTACAAAAAACTCAAGTAACTCAATTGGAAAGAAAAACCTGTTAAAAAGAGGGCAAAGGATATGAACAGACATTTCTCAAGAAGACGTAAAAGCAGCCAACCAACATAGGAAAAAAAGCTTAACACCACTAATCATCAGAGAAATGCAACTTAGAACCACAAGGAGACACCCTCTTACACCAGTCAGAATGGCTATCAATAAAAAGTCAAAAGACAACAGATGTTGGCAAAAATACAGATAAAAGGAAACACTTATATACTGTTGTTGGGAATGTAAACAAGTACAACCTCCATGGAAAACAGTATGGAAATTTTTCAGAGAACTAAAAATAGAACTACTATTTGACCCAGCAATCCCTAAGTGAGTGAATCTCTAGGTATGAAGGAAGCATGCTAGCTTTGACCCACCACTGCTCACAGAAGAGGATCTCAAATAAACTAAAGCATACAATATTACTGTAGGGCTTCTCACTACCCCAGGCACAGTGTGTTTGGAAATATTGAGAGAGAAGTTGTGGCGGGGCGGGGAAAGGGGGGGCTCCTCATGTCAGTCTGGAGACCCTCAAGGCAACTGGCTGTCCTCAGGTTTAGTCAGTGGAGGAACAACAGTTTTAAGTGGGTTTCTGTAGGTTCCACAGTAGAAGCCAGAACAGGGTGCATGTCATGTAGCTTTAGACATTCACAGCCAGCCAGCTTCCGGGTCATCTCTTTTTTGAGTGAACAGAGTGTGGTTCTGACCCTTCTCAGAAGTTGTTAGGCATTCCAGGCTCAAGTAACCCACTAGTCTTTTAAATATAGATAGTACAAATCCAATAACACTCTTACATTTCAACATAGCATTGGCACCAAAACCCAGACTGCTGTAATAAAATCAAGTTACATCCGCCAGTTCTATATTTATGGACCACAGGCTTTAGAAAATTTAGAGGACAATCTGGAAAGCAAAGTAAGAAAATTTTATTTCAAAATAGGATTTGCTAGGGAGACTCCAGGTCCCCAAAAGAGAATTATCGTAGAGACCCCTTACCAAGACAGCCACACAAGTAGATCTAGAGTAGGTTTAGAGCCAAAATACACATTTTGCTTTGTCAAATGATAAATCTGTATAAATCTTATCTTGTTCAACTAAGAAGTAAAAGCAACAATCTGGGTCTAGACCTCTGAGATTATGATGCTAGAGAGTCTAATAATGGGATGAAGACATAGTTTCAGCCTACGGCTTCAGTATGGTTTGTCTCTACCAAAACTCATGCTGAAATCTGATCCCCAAAGTAGTGGTGTTGGGAGGCGGAGCCTAATGAGAAGGGTGTGGGTCATGGGGATGGATGCCTCATTAATTACTTGGTGCTGTTCTCACTGTAGTGAGTGAGTCTTTTTGAGAATTGATTAATTCTGAGCCTGGACTCGTTTTTTTGAGAATTGATTAGTTCCCTGAGAATTGGTTATTATAAAGACACGACTGTCCTTGATTTTGCCTCTTTGCACACATTTGCTTCCCTTGTGATTTCCCACCATGTTGTGAGGCAGCATGAAGACCTCACCGAAAGCAGAGTGGATACCAGTGCCATGCCCCTTGAACTTTCTAGCTTGCAGAACCATGAGCAAAATAAACCTCTTTTCTTTATACATTACCCGGTCTCAGATATTCTGTTATAGCAACACAACATGAACTAAGACAGTTTTTTATTTTTATTTTTAACTCCATCTCCTGAGTATAAGATGTATTTCCAGATAGATAGGTTTCAAGCAGCTCTGGAGCTAAATGCTTTCTCCCTTGTGCTAGTCAGGCCTGGATGGTGGTCTTATCCTAACAAATATATGTCTTGGGCTTCTTTAAAACTAGACCAACATAGGTCATGTGCCCACTCCCGAACCGATCACCATGACAAGTAGTGCCAGACACTGAAGGGTTTAACTATAACTCTACCTGAACTAATCACATTGGGCAGGGGAATAAAATCACTCTGGTTTGCTCAGGTCAAATATGATCCATCTCGGATATAATGGTAGAGTGAATCCCATCGAAACCTCATGTCTGTTTTACAATGGGGTATGGGGGGAATGGATAATGGGGTGTTTATTACAGCTATTACTAGGTGTATTACAGCTAATTTTACTAAAATAAAAATGATTTTTTTTTCTTCTGTGTGCTTTTATGATTTTCAATGTTGCTATAATAAACATGTATTTTGTAATAAAAAGGAAATGCAAAATAAAATTAGAAATAGAGAGGATATATAACAATGGAGAACAATGTTAAAACTAAGAAGGGTTAGGCACAGTTATATGCTTAAAAAATTGGAAAGATAAGTGAAATGTATGTGTTTCCATAAAAATACAATATATTAATATTGAATCAAGAAATAGAGAACACCAAGAACTGAAGGAGAAAGTGGGTAATTTATCAAAGAAACATACTCCCTTCTCCCTCCTACCTACTCTATCCAGCAGAACTTGAAAATTTTCTTTAGATCTTTAAAAAGCAAATTTAGTCTCTTAGTTACAAAACATGGTGTTCTATCTGTAGTGGACATTTGTTGTGTTTGTAACTGAAAAGTATCTTTTGAACGTCTCTCTATGTTTGGAGAATTTCCCATATTATAAATCCCTCTTCTCCAAGATAGAAATCAGACCATGCTCTCCCAGACTCCCTTGCAGTCAGGCACAGGCTTTGACCAGGGCTTTGCTAATGAGATGCATCTGCACCAGACTTTAGTTGCCAAGTGAAAAATGGGAGAAAGAGTACATAGTGTGGATCAACTTTTGGCAAATATAGTGCCAGGGCCTCTGGCAACCTGCTTTCACCACGGGCCTCTGGAACCTGGCAGGAGGAGACCCCTCGACCACCATGGACACTCGAGTTGGCAGGGAGCACTGCTTAGAGAAGCAGTAGAGGCAGCAAGCCAGCTGACAAGAAGTCTGAGGGTTTGATGTGGGAGTGTCTGCAGTGGAGCACCTCCAGGGATGGCCATCCCCCAGGCCTGACTTGCTCCCATAGGGGACTTTAACCCTAGGGGAACTGTCACACCTGATCTTTCAGAGTGGTCTTGCCCATCAGACCAGGCTGGTCCAATGTGAACACTCCTTGGTCTGCTGGCCTCTCCGAGGGCCCTAGCCAGGCCACACCTGCTTGCAGGGCAGTCTCCAGTGCCCTGGGGGCCCACCACCATACCTTCTGTGCTGGTGGACTGTGCCTGATCAGTGGATGGCTCCAGCTGGGTTGCTCCATGGCCACACACCAGCCTACCCATTCCCTCCCCATACTGTAGATTCCTCCAGGCACATAGCAGCTCCCCACATCTCTTTGCTGGCACACGCCAACATGAGTGGGAGGGGTTTGCTTTCTTTGCCCTGTCAGTGGAGGGGAGTGCAGTCTGCCCCACTTCCCTTTGCAGGCTGCCATTGCAGATGGAACCTTGGTGGGCACAGAGTCAGAAGCCCCACCCCTGCCAGTGCCTGGCCCTGAACTAACACTGTGCAGAGAACAGCAGATCCTCCTCCACCCTGAACAATCACTTCTGCTTGTGGGGCATAGAGAAGGCACCCTGCACCAGCCAGCAGCCCACACCAGACCCAGCACTACCTCCAGTGTGACCATACACACAGTCTCCAGCAGGGCCCCTCACCCCACTGTCCCCTACCCCAGCTGCATTGCCTCTGTCACTGTGGTGAACACCTGCAAGGAGGCATTCATTTGGCACCCACTAGCAGTCTGCCACAGCTGCTGCACCTCACCACACTACCCCCACCACCAGCACATTGTATTCCATGACTCAAGGAGCAAGAGAACAAAACTGGGGCCTAATGCAAGTCCTCCAGTGAGAGAACACAGTACAGGAGTTGGAGCTAAGCATTGGCCTACTAAAATCCTTCAGAAATGAAGCCAGTTGACTCAACCCACCTTATAATACAAACAAACCCTCAAGGTCATCAAATAGGTTTAAAAAAAAATCCAAAGGTCAACAACCTCAAAGATTGAAGGTAGATAAGCCCACAAAGATGAGAAAAAATACTAATGCAAGAACCCTCAAAACTTGAATAAAAAGAAAAGAAAAACTGCCGTCCCTTCTTTCCTCCAAATATCCACGTCACCTCTCCAGCAAGCATTCTGAACTGGGCTGCAATGGATGAAATGACAGAAATAGAATTCAGAATATGGATAGAAACGAAGATCATTGAGATACAGGAGTTTGTTGAAACCCAATGCAAGGAAGCTGAAAATCATGACAAAGCAATGCAGGAGCTGACAGACTAAATAGCCAGTATGGAAAAGAATATAACTAAGCTGACAGAGCTGAAAAACACACTGTGAGAATTTCATATTGTAATCACAAGTATTAGTAGCAGAATAGATCATGTGGAAGAAAGAATTTCAGAGCTTGAAGACTGGATTTCTGAAATAAGATAGTCAGACAAAAATGGAGAAAAAAGAATGAAAAGGAATGAACAAAACCTCTGAGAAATATGAGATTATGTAAAGAGACTGAGTCTTTAACTCATTATTGTCCCTGAAAGATATTGGGAAGAATGGAACCAACTTAGATAACTTATTTCAGAATATAATCCATGAGAACCTCTCCAACCTAGCCATAGAGGCCAACATTCAAATTCAGGAAATGCAGATAACTCCAGTAAGATACTACAGAAGAAGAACATTCCCAAGACATGTAATCATCAGATTCTCCAAGGTTAAAACGTTAAAGGCAGCTAGAGAGAAAGGTCAGATCACCTACAAAGTGAATCCCATCAGACTAACAGTGGACCTCTCGGCTGGGTGCAGTGGCTCATGCCTGTAATCACAGCACTTTGGGAGGCCAAGGCAGGTGGATTACCTGAGGTCAGGAGTTCAAGACCAGCCTGGCCAACATGGCAAAATCCCATCTCTGCTAAAAATATAAAATTTAGCTGGGCATGGTGGTGTGCACCTATAATCCTAGCTACCCAGGAGGCTGAGACAGAAGAACCCCTGGAGCCTGGGGGACAGAGGCTGCAGTGAGCCGAGATTGCACCACTGCACTGCAGCCTGGGTGACAGAGCAAGACTCCATCTCAAAAACAAAACAAAACAAAACAAAACAAAACAGTGGACCTCTCAGCAGAAACTGTACAAGTCAGAGGAGATTGGGGGCAAGAAATTCCAAACCAGGATTTCATATCTGGCTAAACTAAGCTTTACAAGCAGAGAAATAAGATCCTTTTCAGACAAGCAAATGCTGAGGGGGTTTGTTACCAACAGATGTGCTTTACAAGAGCTCCTGAAGGAAACACTAAACATGGAAAGGAAAGACTGTTGCCAGCCACTACAAAAACACACTGAAGTACACAGACCAGTGACACTATAACACATTAACAAGTCTGCAAACTAACCAGCTAACATCATGATGAAAGAATCAAATTCATATATATCAATACTAACCTTAAAAGTAAATGGGCTAAATACCCTAATTAAAAGACACAGAGTGGGAAGCTGGATAAAAGAACTATGACCCATTGCTATGCTGTCTTTAAGAGACCCATTTCACATGCAGTGACATACATAGGCTCAAAATTAAGGGAAGGAGAAAAGTCTACCAAGATAATGGAAAACAGAAAAAAACAGGGATTGCAATGCTTATTTCTGACAAAACAGACTTTAAACCAACAAAGACAAAAAAAGACAAAGAAAGACATTATGTAATGGTAAAGGGTTCAAGTTAACAGGAAAAACTATCTATCTTAAATATATATGCACCCAATACAGGAGCACCCAGATTCATAAAGCAAGTTCTTAGAGACCTACAAAGAGAGACTTATACTCACATAATAATAGAGGGAGATTTTATCACCCCATTGTCTAACATAGTGACAATATTAGACAGATCATAGAGACAGAAAATTAACAAAGATATTCAGGACCTGAATGCAGCACTGGATCAAATGGACCTGATAGGTATCTACAGAACTCCCCATCCAAAAGCAACAGGATGTATATTCTTCTCATCATCACATGGCACATACTGTAAAATTGATCACATAATCAGAAGTAAAACACTCCTCAGCAAATATAAAATAACTGAATTCATAAAAAACAATTTCTTAGACCACAGTGCAATCAAATTAGAAATCAAGACTAAGAAATTCCCTCAAAACCATAAAATTACATGGAAATTGAATAACTTGCTTCTGAATGACTTTTGGGTAAATAATGAAATTAAGGCAGAAATCAAGAAGTTCTCTGAAAGTAATGAGAACAAAGATACAACATATCAGAATCTCTGAAACACAACTAAAGAAGTGTTAAGAAGGAAATTTATAGCACTAAATGCCCACATCAAAAAGTTAGAAAGATTTCAAGTTAACAACCTAACATCACAACTAAAAATGCTAGAGAACCAAGAGCAAACAAATCTCAAAGCAACCAGAAGACAAGAAATAACCAAAATTAGAACTGAACTGAAGGAGACTGACCAGGAGCAGGTTTTTTTTTTTTAAATAATAAAATAGATATACCACTAGCTAGACTAATAAGGAAGAAAAAAGAGAAGATTCAAATAAACACAAATAGAAATGACAAAGGGGATATTACACTGACCCCACAGAAATACAAACACCATCAGAGAATATTATGAACACTGCTATGCAAATAAACTAGAACATCTAGAAGAAATGGATAAAATCCTGGAGACATACAACCCCCCAAGACTGAACCAAGAAGAAATGGAATCCCTGAACAGACCAATGATGAGCTCTGAAATTGAGTCAGTAATAAATAGCCTACTAAAACAAACAAACAAACAAACAAACAAACAAAAACAAGCCCAGGACCAGACAGATTTACAGTTGAATTCTACCAGATATACAAAAGAGAGCTGGTACCATTCTTGTTGGAACTATTTCAAAAAATTGAGGAGAAAGGACTCCTCCCTAACTCATCTACAAGGCTAGCATCATCCTGACACCAAAACCTGGAAGAGGTACAACAACAGAAAAGAAAACTTCAGGCCAATATTCTTGATGAACATCAGTGCAAAAATCCTCAACAAAATACTAGCAAACCAAATCCAGCAGCACATCGAAAAGCTTATTCACCATGATCAAGTAGGCTTTATCCCTGGGATACAAGGTTGGTTAAACATATGCAAATCAATAAATGTGATTCATCACATAAACAGAACTAAAGACAAAAAACACATGATTATCTCAATAGAGGCAGAAAAGTCTTTTGATACAATTCAACATCCCTTCATGTTAGAAACTCTCAATAAAATAGACATTGAAGGAACATACTTCAAAATAATAAAAGCCATCTATGGGAAACCCACAGCCAACATCGTAGTGAATGGGCAAAAACTGGAAGCAGTCCCTCTGAAAATCACCACAAGAAAAGGATGTCCTCTCTCACCACTCTTATTCAACGTAGTATTGGATGTCCTGACCAGGACAATCAGACGAGAGAAAGAAGTGAAGGACATCCAAATAGGAAGACAGGAGGTCAAACTATCTCTATTTGTTGATGACATGATCCTATATCTAGAAAAGTCTATAGTCTCAGTCCAAAAACTTTTTAAGCTGATAAACAACTTCAGCAAAGGCTCAGGATGCAAAATCAATGTGCAAAAATCACTAACATTCTTTTCCACCAATAACAGTCAATCTGAGAGCCAAATCAGGAACACAATCCCATTTACAACTATCACAAAGAGAATAAAATATGTAGGAATACAGCTAACCAGGGAAATGAAAGGTCTCTGCAAGGAGAACTACAAAACACTGCTCAAAGAAGCCAGAGATGACACTAACAAATGAAAAATCATTCCATGTTCATGGATAGGAATAAGCAATATCATGAAAATTGCCACACTGCCCAAAACAATCTACCATTGAGATTCTTCACAAAACTGGAAAAACTATTTTAAAATTCATATGGAACCGAAAAAGAGCTGAATAGCCAAGGCAATGCTAAGCAAAAAGAACAAAGCTGGAGGCATCACGCTACCTGACTTCAAACTATACTACAGGGCTCCAGTAACCAGAACAGCATGGCACTGGCACAAAAACAGACACATAGACCAATGGAATAGGATAGAGAGGCCACAAATAAGACTGCACACCTACAGCCATCTGATTGTCAATAACTCTGACCATAACAAGCAATAGGGAAAGGATTCCCTATTCAATAAATGGTACTGAGATAACTGGTTAGCAATATGCAGAAGATTGAAACTGAACTGGTTCCTTACGCCATATACAAAATTAACTCAAGATAGATTAAAGACATAAATGTAAAACCCAAAACTATAAAAACCCTGGAAGGCAACCTAGACAATACCATTCAGGAGATATAAATGAGCAATGATTTCATGTAAAAGACACAAAAGTAATTACAACAGAAGTAAAAATTGACAAACCGGATCTAATTAAACTAAAAAGCTTCTACACAGCAAAGGAAACTATCAACAGAGTGAACAGAGAATCCACAGAATGGGAGAAAGTTTTTGCAAACTATGCGTCTGACAAAGGTCTAATATCCAGCATCTATAGGAACTTGTAAACAAATTTACAAAAAAAAAAAGGTCCATTAAAAAAAGTGGGCAAAGGACATGAACAGATATTTTTCAAAAGAAGACATACATGTGGCCAAGAATCAAATGACAAAAAGCTCAATATCACTGATAGTTAGAAGAATGCAAATTAAAACCATGATGAGATACCATCTCACATCAATCAGAATGGCTATTATTAAAAAGACAAAAAATTACAGAGGCTGGCAAGGTTGCAGAGAAAAAGGAATGCTTATACATTGTTGGTGGGAGTGTAAATTAGTTCATCCACTGTGGAAGACAGTGTGATAATTCCTTAAAGACCTAAGAACACAAATACCATTCAACTCGGCAATCCCATTCCTGAGTATATACCCAAGGGAATATAAATCATTCTATTTTAAAGACACATGCACACATATGTTCATTGCAACACTATGCACAATAGCAAAGTCATGGAATCAAAGTAAATGCCAATCAATGACAGACTGGATAAAGAAAATATGGTACATATACACCATGGAATACTATGCAGCCATGGAAAAGAATGATACCATCCATGTCCTTTGCAGGAACATGTATGGAGCTGGTGGCTATTATCCTTAGTAAACTAATGCGGGAACAGAAAACCAAATAATGCACATTCTCACTTATAAGTGGGAGCTAAGTGATGAGAACACATGGACACATAGAAAGAACAACACACACTGGGGCCTATCAGAGGGTAGAGGGTGGGAGAAAGGAGAGGATTTGGAAAAATAACGAATGGGTACTAGCTTTAATACTTCAGTGATGAAATAATTTGTGGAATACACTTTCATGATACAAGTTTACCTATATAACAAACCTGCACATGTACTCCTGAGCTTAAAAGTTTAAAAAAGTTTACTCCCTTTTACTGCTGAGTAATATTCCATGGTATAAATTACTACAGTTTGTTTAACCATTCACTCATTGAAGGACATCAGAATGTGACCAGATTGTTTATTATGAATAAAGTTACCATAAACATTTGCGTACAGATTTTATGTGAACATAACATTTTATGTCTCTACAAAACTATATGATTTTACTTACAGTTTCACCACCAATGTCAGAGTGATCCAGTTTTTCCACATGCTCTCTAGTATTTGGTTGTCACAATTTGTTTTAGCCATTCTGATAGATATGCAGTGATATCTCACTGCCATTTAAAGTACATTTTCCTGATGGTTAATAATTTTAAACATTTTTCAATGTGCTTATTTGCCATTTTTTATATTATCTTTGATGAAATATCTCTTCATGTCTATGAAACTCATTTCAAATTGAATTTTTTGTTTTTTAATGTTGAGTTGTGGAATGTTTTTATATATTCTAGATACGAGTCTTTTGTCAGATACCTGATTGCAAGTATTTTTTCCCCAGTCTGTAGCCTATCTTTTAATCCTCTTATTATGATTGATTGCAGAGCAAAATTGATAATTTTGACAAAATTATTCTTCTTTTTGTGGATTGTGCTTTTGGTGTCAAGTCTTAGAAATCTTTGTCTAGCCCTATGTTGCAAAGATTTTCTCCTATGCTTTTTCCTGTAAATTTTATATTTTTATGTTTTATATTTAAGTCCATCATCTATTTGGGGTTATTTTCTGTATAAGATGGAGGTCAAGGCTCATTTATTTGCCTATGAATGTCCAGTTGTTTCAGCAACATTTGTTGAAAAGGATTTCTTCCAATGAATTGCTTTTGCACTTCATCAAAAATCAGCTTGATATGTTTATGTGGGCCTATTTATGGGTTCTCTCTTCTGTTCTGTTTCATTGATCTCTGTGTCCCTCCAGCACCACCGTTGTTAATTACTGTAACTATGTAATCACTCCTGATACCAGGTAAATGGATTTCTCCTACTTCATTCTTACTTTACAAAATTGCTTTATATATTCTTTTTCCTTTTTCTTTCATATAAATTACAGGATAACTTTGTCTATACCAACAAAAAATCTTACATACATGTACAGTCACGCACCATACAGTGACGTTTTGGTCAATGACAGACCACATATACAACAGTGGTCTCCTAAGATTATAAGGGAGCTGAAAAAATCCTTTTCCATGGATGCGTTTAGATGCACATATACTTACCATTGTGTTACAATTGCCTGCACCATTCAATATAGTAACATGCTGTACAGGTTTACAGCCGAGGAGCAATACCCTATACCACATAGCCTACGTGTACAGTAGGCTATAATATCTAGCTTTGTGTAAATGCATTCTATGATGTTCTCATGATGAGATTGCATAGTCACGTTTCTCAGCATATCCCCATTGTTAGGCAATGCATGACTATATATACACATCCTGTTGGGTCTACTTCTTTGAAGAACCTTGATTATTACACGTTTTGTTTGCTAAGTATTTTTTGAGTGACTATAAACATCATTATATTTTTAATTTGAGTGTCTATGTGTTCATGGCCAGCAAATAAAAACACAACTGTTTTTGGTATGTTTGTCTTGTATGCTGTGACCTTAATGAACTCACATTTGCGTTTTAAAATTTTTTTGTATATTCTCTGGAATTTCCTGTGTAGGCAATCATGTTATCTTCAAATAGAAACCATTTTAATTCTTCTTTTTTCTTATCTGTATTGCCTCTATTTCTTTTTCTTTCTTTGTTGTAGTTATTACAGCTTGTAGCACTACACTGAATAAGAGTGATTGGAGTGGATTAGGCATGCTTACCTTGTTCTTGGTCTTATGGGGAAAACATTCAGTCTCTTATCACATATCATGTTAGCTATAGGAATTTTTTTTTTTTTTTTTTTGAGACGGAGCCCAGGCTGGAGTGCAGTGGTGCGATCTTGGCTGACTGCAATCTCCACCTCCTGGGTTCGCTCAATTCTCCTGTCTCAGCCTCTTGAGTAGCTGGGACTACAGGCACACACCACCACACCAGGCTAATTTTTGTATTTTTAGTGCAGACAGAGGTTCACCATATTGGTCAGGCTGGTCTCAAACTCCTGACCTCAGGTGATCCACCTGCCTCGGCCTCCCAAAGTGCTGGGATTACAGGCATGAGCCACTGCGCCTAGCCAGCTATAGGATTTTTGTAGATGCACTGTGTCAAATCTAGTCCTATTTTTCTGAGAGTTGTTATCATGAATAGGTATTGAATTTTGTCTAATTTTTTTTCTGAGTTAACTGATACAATTATATGATTTTTCTTCTTTACCCCATTAATATGGTGGATTACACTGATTAATTTTCAAATGTTAAACCTATGTTGCATCCCTAGAATAAATTCTACTTGGCTGTGGAGAATAATATTTACATATTACTGAATTCTATTTTATAATATTTTATTAAGAAATTTTAATCTATGTGAGGATTATTGGTCTTTAGGGATTTTGTGTGTGTGCGTGTGTGTGTGTGTGTTTTTTTTTTTTTTTGGTCTGGTTTTGGCATTAGGGTGAAAGTGGCTTCATAAAATGAATTGGAAAGTATTTCTTCCTCTCATATTTTCTGGAAGAGATTGTATATGGAATTGGTGTTAATTCTTCTGTAAATGTTTATTAGTTTTCCCCATAAAATCACTAGAGGCTGGCAATATATCATTTGAGAGTTCTCAATTACAAGTTAAATTTCCTTTTAAGGCTATTCAAATTCTCTACTTTATCTTAAATGCATTGTAAGAGTTTGTATTTTTTTAATAAATCAATTGATTTTTATTGAGGTTGTCAAATTATGCATGTAGAGTTGTTCATGAAATTTTGATATTTGCAGGGACTGTAGTGTTATCCCCTGCTTCATTTCTGATATTGATGACGTGGTGATTTGTGTCTTCTCTTTCTCACTCTCTCTTTTTGTCAGACTTGCCAGAGATTTGTCCGTTTTAATCATTATCTTTTTAAAGATCCAGCTCTTTTTCATTAGTTTTCTCTTCTGTTTTTTAATTGTATTGATTTCTATTCTCATATTTATTATTTTCTTCTTTCCGATTGCTTTGGGTTTATTTGATTCCTTTTTGGCTGGTCAGTTCTTTTTTTTTTCTTTGAGACAGAGTCTTGCTCTGTGGCCCATGCTGGAGCGCAGCTCATGGGAACCTCCACCTCCCGAGTTCAAGTGATTCTCCTGCCTCCGCCTCCCAAGTAGGCTGCCTGGACTACAGGCAGCTGTGCCATCTCATCCAACTAGTTTTTCTATATTTTGTAGAGACAAGGTTTCGGTGTGTTGGCCAGGCTGGTCTCAAACTCCTGACCTCAAGTGATCTGCCCACCTCAACCCCACAAAGTACTGGGATTACAGGTGTGAGCACTGTGCGCAGCCTCTGACTCAGTTCTTAAAGTGGGAACTTACATTGTTGATCTGACACTATTCTTCTTTTCTAATGTGTGCATTTGGCACTATAAGTTTCCCTCTCAATCCTTCTGTGTGGCACAAATTTTGATGTATTGTGTTTTCATTTTCATTCAATTCACTGTATTAAAAAAATCCCTCGAGACTTCCTTTTTGACCTACAGATTAAGAGGTACGTTGCTTAATTTACAAGTGTTCAGAAACTTTCCTGTTATCTTTCTGGTCTTTGAATTCCACTGACTGGAGAACACAGTCTGTATGATTTCAATTCTCTTAAAATTTTTGAGTTTTACAAAAGGATATCGTCTACTTTGGTACATGTTTTGTGGGCTTGAAGAGAATGTCTATTCTGCTGTTAGGTGCAGCGTGCTATACATGTTAATTAGAACATTGACTTCTTTTATATCCTTGAGGATTTTTTGTCTACATAGTTTATAATTTGTTGAGAAGGGGTGTTAAAATCTCCAACTGTAAGTGTGACTTTATCTATTTCTCTTCCCATTCTATCAGTTTTTGTTTCACATAACTTTCAGTTCTGTTATTTGGTGCACATAATTTTAGGACTGCTATGTCTTTTTGGTGGATTAATCTTGTATAATATCTCTGTCTCTGATGATTTTCTTTGCTATGAAGTCTATTACATATGGTATTAATAAAACTACTCCTCCTTTTTTTTTTTTGAGACGGAGTCTTGCACTGTCACCCAGGCTGGAGTGCAGTGGCACGATCTCAGCTCACTGCAAGCTCTGCCTCCTGGGTTCACGCCATTCTCCTGCCTCAGCCTCCCAAGTAGCTGGGACTACAGGCGCCCGGCACTACACCCGGCTAATTTTATTTGTATTTTTAGTAGAGACAGGGTTTCACCATGTTAGCCAGGATGGTCTCCATCTCCTGACCTCGTGATCCACCCGCCTCGGCCTCCCAAAGTGCTGGGATTAAAGGAATGAGCCACCGCGCCCAGTCCCCTCCTTTCTTTTGATTAATGTTTGCATGGTATACCATTTTCCAGTATTTTACTTTTAAGCTGTCTATATCATTGTATTTTCAGTGAATTCTTTGCAGCAAGCATATAATGGGGAGATGTTTGTAACCTACTCTGCCAGTCTCTGTCTTTAACTTGGTTTATCAGACTACTTACATTTAATGTAATTATTGGTGCATTAAAGTGTAACATTTATTTAATTTTTTGTTTTACCGCCTCTCAGCCTTTTAGCTAAGATCGAGTGTAATTTTTTGTTTTATGTTTAGTCTCTCTTTTATTTTTGTATTTTTGCATGGCTTTCTGTGGGTTACTTGAACATCTTTCAAACTATTTTGATTTATTTATAATCTTTTTGGGTGTATTTCTTGCATATATATATACATATACATATGTATGTATTTTTTTTGACACAGAGTCTTGCTGTGTCTCCCAGGCTGGAGTATAGTGGCATGATCTCAGCTCATTGCAACCTCTGACTCCCGGGTTCAAGCAATTCTCCTGCCTCAGCCTTCCAAGCAGCTGGAATTACAGGCACACGCCACCATGCCTGGCTAATTTTGTATTTTTAGTAGAGATGGGGTTTCACCATGTTGGCCAGGATGGTGTCGAACCCTGACCTCAAGTAATCCACCCACCTCAGCCTCTCGAAGTGCTGGGATTATATAGGTGTGAGCGCCATGCATGGCCCTTGCTCTGATAAATTTAGTGGTTGCTTTAGTATTATGTTACATGTACATAATTAATCATAGTCATCTTGTTTTCTCCCATGGTTATAATGTAATGGTCTTTCTCTACATTTATATCAGATACATTATAATTTTTACTTCAATCATCAAACACAATTTCAAAGTCTCCACAAAAAGGAAGGTCTATTGTATTTACCTATATACTGGTTTACTATGTTTTTTTCTGATATTCCAAGTTTCCTTTTTTTTTTTTTTAAGACAGAGTTTCGCTCTTTTTGCCCAGGCTGGGGTGCAACGACACGATCTTGGCTCACTGCAATCTCTGCCTCCCGGGTTCAAGTGATCTCCTGCCTCAGCCTCCCAAGTAGCTGGGATTACAGGTATGCAACACCACACCTGGCTAATTTTTGTATTTTTAGTAGAGATGGAATTTCACCATGTTGGCCAGGGTGGTCTCGAACTCCTGACCTCAGGTGATCTGCCCATCTCTGCCTCTCAGAGTGCTGGCGTTAGAGGCGTGAGCCACTGCACCCAGTCCTAAGTTTCTTTCTTTCTTTTGTAATTTCCTTCCTGTTTAGAGAACTTTCTTCAGTCATTCATTTAGGATGGTTCTGCTAATGGTAACCTCTCTTAGTTTTCCTTTGTCTGAGATGTCTTGACTTCCCCTTCTTTCCTGAAATATATTTTTTCTAAGTATAGGATTCTGGGCTGGCAGTCCTCTTTTCTCAGCACTCGGAAAACATTATGTCACTTCCTTTTGGCCTCCATGGTTTCTGATGAGAAATCGACTGTCCTTTGAATTGTTTTTCCAACATAGACTTTATTTTTTTCTTGATGCTTTTAATATCTTTCTGTGTGTCTAGTTTTCAGAAGTTTAACAAAGATGCGTCTCAGTGAGGATTTTTTTGGGTTGATCTTGTTTGGGATTTGCTCAGCTTCTTGAATCTGTAGGTGTTTGTCTCTTGCCAAATTTGGGAAGTTTTCAGTTATCGTTTATTTGAGTACATTTTTAGCCCTGCTTTTTCTGATGAAATGTACGTTAGATCTTTTTTTATTTTTTGTTTTTTGAGACGGAGTCTCACTCTGTCACCAGGCTGGAGTGCAGTGGCGCAATCTTGGCTCACTGCAACCTCTTCTTCCCGGCTTCAAGTGATTCCCCTGCCTCAGCCTCCCGAGTAGCTGGTACTACAGGTGTGCGCCACCATGCCCGGCTAATTTTTTTATATTTTAGTAGAGACAGGAGTTTCACCACGTTGGCCAGGATGGTCTCGATCTCCTGACCTCATGATTCACCCACTTCAGCCTCCCAAAGTGCTGGGATTACAGGTGTGAGCCACTATGCCTGGTCTAGATCTTTTATTATAGTCTCACAGATCTCTGAGGCTCTGATCAAATTTTTCCCAGTCCATTTTCTCTCTGTTGTTCAGAATGGGAAATTTATGTTGTTTTATCTTCTAGTACATTGCTTTTTTTCCCCATCTGTTCCCTGTTGAGTCCATTCCCTGTTGAGTCCATCCACTGAGTTTTAACTTTGGGTTATTTATTTATTTTGGGGTTCTAATTTTGCATTTTTGAGTTCCAAAATTTCTGTTTGGCTCTTCTTTATATCCTCTGTGTCTTAGCTGAAACTCCTTTTTTTTTTTTTTTAAATTTGTTTCAGCTCATTTAACCAATTGTATTATGATTGCTTTAAAATCATTATCAGATAATTCTAATATTTCTATCAACTCTATGCCAGTATCTTTTTTTTTTTTTTTTGAGATGGAGTTTCTCTCTTGTCGCTCAGGCTAGTGTGCAATGATGTGATTTCGGCTCACTGCAACCTCTACCTCTCAGGTTCAAGCGCCTCCACCTCCTGAGTAGCCAGGATTACAGGTGCACACCACCAAACCTGGCTAATTTTTGTATTTGTAGTAGAGACAGGGTTTCACCGTGTTGGCCAGGCTGGTCTCAAACTCCTAACCTCAGCTGATTCCCCTGCCTGGGCGTCCCAAAGTGCTGGGATTACAGGTGTGAGCCACTGTGCCCGGCCTCTATGCTAATATCTATTGATTATGTTTTTCTTTTTCTTTCAGTTTCGGATCTCTAGGGTTGTTGGTATAATGAGTGATTTTCATGGAAACCTGGGCATCTTTGTACTATGTTATGAGGACCTAGATCTTATTTAAACCTTCTATTTTAGCTGGCTTTTTCAGGCACTTCTCCAGCAGAGTGGTGGTAGTAGGGAGCACCCTTTTGGTGAGAGTAGAAATTTGGGGTTCCTCAATTGACCTCTGTTGACAACCCAGTTTAGGACTCTTCATTATTGTTGGGCAAGGTTAGGATTTTAAGCCCTCATTTGGTGTCTATTGATACCTTTCTGTCTGGAGGGATAGGAGTGACTCCCCACATGGCCTCCAATGACACTATGGCTGGGGAGTGGTTTGCTCTTCTTACTACTGACTGATGGTGAAAGTTGTGACTCTCCCTCCACCAGCACCTCTGACAGGAGGGGATGGGGGCCTCTTTATTGTCCAGTGAGGATGAAATTTCTGGCTCATTACTTGGTCTTCTCTGATACCACGTGTGTGTGTGTGTGTGTGTGTGTGTTTGTGTGTGTGGTGGGAGGTTGTTTGCATGACTCACTATGCCTTTCAAAGGTGGAAATCTCGGCTTTCCCGTCAGCCTTTGCTGGCATGGATGGGAGAGGAGCCACCACTTTTTCTGTGATAATTGGCTTGAATAGAATGACTATTACAAGTTTTCTGTCTTGGTAGGCTGCCCTTTTCCTGCTTCTTTCACTGGAGAGAGCAGGCTTCCCTTGGGGCTCTTATTGTCTGTATCTATTTCATTTCTGGGTTTCTGAATTCTTCAGCTCCATGACTGGGATATATGAGGCTAAATGAAAACCCAGGGGAAGTCATCTCATTCTGCAAGTCACAAAGTCACCGCCTTCATAGCTCACTGCAGCCTTGAACTCTTGTGCTCAAGTCATCCTCCCACCTCAGCCTCAACCTTCTGAGTAACTAGGACTAATTTTTTAAATTTTTCATAGAGATGTTGCCCAGGCTATAAAAATGACATTTTTAAAAAGAAAAACCATAGACCATGCTTGCTTATTAATACAGATTACACTCTGGAAGTAAATGTTCATAGAATTCAAATGATGCCTGATCCATTCATCTGGGGATATACGTGATGTCATATGAACATCAGCAACCCAAATATCCTGTTCTTGCCTCTCTCAAAAAGTTCACTGGTGTTTTTGGAATTCCCTAAGGGTTAGATTTTCACAGGAATTAAATCATACAGTCAGCTTTCTGAACACACAATAGCTAAGATCCAAGCTGGGATTAGATACCCCACTATGCTTAGCCCTAAACCTTCAGCTGTGGTTACTAGGCAGCATCCACTGTGTTTTTTTCTTTTTCTCTTATTTCTCTGAGTTAATGTTTGTTATCTGCAGAGGTATTTGAAGGAGGATTACCTTTATTACTGCTGTTGCAGACTATCATAAGAATAGCAATGTCTATTTCAAGGATGCTGTTTCCAGATAATAAAAACATCTAATTTTCAAGATACTGAGGAGTTCTGCATAAAAGAAGCGTTTTCTGCTCAGCTTTGAGCCACCCATGGTAACTTGGGCTATGAAGCAGTACTGCGTGTTCCCAGTGCCTTTATGCATGAATCAAATACTCCTACAAATACTCTGTGCCAGTTTGCCTGTTTGCAGGTCAGTTTCCTGGCTTCCTCTGTTCTGCTCTGTATCACGAGGAACTATGTTTCCCAAGGCTCTTTTCTTTCTGACTTCTGCAAAGATTCAGCCAAGGGGAAGAGGGAGGAAGTAGAGATGAAACCAGGATGTTTCTCCTTTTCTCTCTCTGCTTCAGGGGGCACCTCCACGGGCAGGCATATGTCCACAGTGGCTCCATCTCCCACCAAATAGTTCTTTCTTCTAAGATTCCAGCTTACTGAGAAGGTCCAGAATGGTCTATCTTCTGTAGGTGGTACAGCTCCTGGGCTCTGGTAACACCCCTTCTCCTCTTTGTTCCTCTAAACTAAAGAGTTGTAGTAGTTTTCTTCTGTTGATAATTTTAGGACTGCCTCATTTTTCCTCCCCCACCCATTTAACTTCTCAATTTTTCTATTACCTACGTATCTAGTTAGATGTATTAAGTTTTCTCTGAAATACCTAGAGCTGTTTCTGTTTTCTTGGGAGGATTCCAACTGTTATAGACTTCTAAAAGTCACCAGGTGCAGGGGCTCATACCTGTAATCTCAGCACTTTGGGAAGCCGAGGTAGGTGGATCACTTGAGCCCGGGAGTTCAAGATCAGCCTGGGCAACATAGTGAGACCTCATCTCTACAAAGTAAACAAAACTTTAGCCAGGTATGGTGGTGCGTACCTGTAGTCTCAGCTGCTTTGTGGGGCTGAAGTTGAAGGATTGCTTGAGCCCGGGAGAGGATGCAGTGAGCTGTGATCATGCCATTGCACTGTAGCCTGAGTGACAGAGTGAGACCCCATCTCAAAAAAAGGTGTACAATTCAAACTTGTACAGCTGGGAGGTTGAGGCTGCAGTGAGTCAAGATTACAACACTGCACTCCAGCCTGGGTGACAGAACAAGACCCTGTGTATTAAAAAAAAAAAAAAAGAGGGAAAGAAAAAAGATAAAACACAAGTCGAACAACTTGAGCAAGAATACTGAGGTCTCTGAGTGAACCAACAAGAAGTATAGGAACAACACATTAGTATGAGATGAACTTCCTCTTTCCATATCGTACTAGTTGTTAGGTACAAGGTTGTCATGTGGCTCAACCCTGTAGAAAACCATTCACATTTTAGTTCATGTAATTGTCAATCCTTAAAGTTGTGCAGTTCACAACATGGTCATCTGTGTCTAAAAACACTGAGTAGGTAGACATTGTCAAACCTCAATTATCTTAGGTATTAATATTTATCTATTAGTAGGATTAAAGTTAGTCTTCAGTAATAGAAAGAAACTACAGTAGCCTAAAGAAAACAGTAATTTTCTCACATGTAAAAGTTTGTAGAGATGCAGTCTAGAGCCGATATGGCCACTTTTCTCCATGACGTTCACAGCACCCAGATGCTGGGTTCCTTTCAGCTCAAGAGCTCAATAGTTCCCTCAAGTGCGAACCTCATTCCTGTCATCCTTATCTTCCTAGAAGGAAACATCTTCCTTCTAGGCAGCAGAATAGAAGAAAGGACAAACAAAACAACAGCAACGACAAATCATGCCAAGGCAATGGAAATATACCAAGTATCTCCTAAGGAAGAGTCCCAGTAACTGCTATATGACATCTTCTTGGCCAGCACTTTCAGGACTAGGTTAGTGGGTTTAGATAGATCCTTCTTTCATCTATGATAATCTTTAAGGGGGAGAGAATCAGTTACCATACATTGATCTAAGCTTTGACCTTAAACTTAAGAGACTTTAGAAGATTTGGGTCCTTAAAGCCCCCTCACAAGAGATAGAGACCAAACTTGAAACCTAGAAACATAGGTTTTCAGTGCTAGATTTTATTGAGGTGAAAAAAATTAGGTAAAAATTACCCAGCTACTTTAAAACTGATGTAGGGACTGAAAACCGGGTTTTCCAACTCCTGGTTCAGCGATCTCTTCATGATAGGTTGCTTCACAGGAAAACTGTCTTCCTCCTGTGGCATATTAAACATGACTGCAAATTATTTGCAAATCCTTCCCTCAAGTGGTGGAGTTTATTTTAATCTCAGCTGGCCTTGGGACTTGCATTGACAAACAGAATATGACGGAAGTGATATTGTATAACTTCCAAGCCTAGGTCTCCAGAGCCTTGCAGCATTTACTCTTGCTCTCTTAGAATCTAGTTGCCACGGGAACTAGCCCAAGCTAACCTGCTAGAGGGGCCTCGTGGGAAGAGCTCTGAGGCACCTTGTCCAACAGCCACAGCCAACCAAGAACCATGTGAGTGAGACCATCCTGGACTAGATAGCCCTGAACTGGCCTGCTATGTGAAACCAAACACACAAATGAGCTCAGAGGATACTTCAGCTGTTCCTAATTTGCCAATCCATAGAATGGAGAGCCAATAATTTTTTTTAAGGCACCGAATAAGGGGTTGTTTATTATGGAGTAATAAGTAACTGGTACGTTTGCTAAGAGGGAGACCACACATCTTGTCGCATTCTTTTGTTTCTCATTGTTCCAAGTGAGACATTTAAACATAAGAATAAATGCTTGTTCCTCTAACCATTGAGTTTTGGGTGGTTTGTAACAAAGTATTATTATGGTAGTAGTTGACTAAGACCTTGGTTTTAGCAAGAGCTTATGTAAATTTTCTTGAGGAAACATACGTTGAATTGACACAACTTACTAGCGTCTCTGTGTTCAGAGTACTACCTTCAACACCTGTTAGATTGGGAAGAAAATGTGGTGGCATGTAGAAAATACCAAAAAGAAAAGAAAAAAGGACAAAGATTCTCCTTTTGAGCTGTTTCTACCTGTATATGATTAAAACTCCAGTCTTCTGAGCATTTTCTTCGTTTTTGACATACTCGAGTACCAATACAGCTATTACTTGTTTAATATATTTTAGTTGATTTAATAATTAAACAGAGGCTATGTATTCTAGTCTTCTTAGAGTCATGTATCTATAAAAGAAAAAATGTATATAAAAATTAGAATATTGGGCCGGGTGCGGTGGCTCACGCCTGTAATCCCAGCACTTTGGGAGGCTGAGGTGGGTGTACCAGAAGGTCAAGAGATTGAGACCATCCTAGCTAACATGGTGAAACCCAGTCTCTACTAAAAATACAAAAATTAGCTGGACGTGGTGACATGGGCCTGTAGTCCCAGCTACTCGGGAGGCTGAGGCAGGAGAATCGCTTGAACCCAGGAGGCGGAGGTTGCAGTGAGCCAAGATCACGGCACTGCACTCCAGCATGGTGATAGGGCAAGACTCAGTATATATATATATGTATACACATACACACACACATATTGAAAGGGGTCCGTCTACTTATCACTTAAATTATTTCAAAAGCCATTTTGTGGGATACTGAACTTAGAAGTTACTCTTCCCCAAAGGAGCTCCCCAATTCTCAAGTGTTGCTTCCTTTGAAAGAACAATCAGAACACCCCAAAGCCTGCCCCCCATGGTATGTTTCTCCATCATCTTCTGGGCAAAGTCTACAACATTGCTTGTGACATCAAGGCTTACTTCGGTTCACTCAGAACTGGGTTTATTGTTCTTTAGGGGGTAACTTCTTAGTTGCTATCACTGCAATCAAGTGATCTTAGAAGCAAATTGTCATTCATGTGCACACTTGAGAGTGTCACAATAGATATATTAATGTCTTGTCCTTGATTTTGATACCATATCCACTGTGGATGGCAGCTGATTCTGGATAGAACACTGTGGCAAAGGCCGTGATCTTCAGATGATGAAACTGAATGTTGGAGAGTCTGAGAATACCAGCCCCCAAAACTATCACTTCACAAGGCCAAGCAGTGAAAAATAAAGAAGATAAGAAAAATAAATAAACTCTTTTAAAAAGAAGAGTTTAGATGAAGGAAGATGTTTACTATGAAGACACTTCCAAAAAACAGAAACTTAGTGACTGAGAGGCTCAATGGTTAAGGTTTTGGTTCAATTCTCGGTTCTGATCATTATTAATTTTGTAACTTTGAGTAAGTTCACTGTACTTTCATATTCTGACTGCTGATCTATAAAATGGGGAAAATAATAGCTGTTATCTCCCTCACAAAGTTGCTGTGAAGACTGAAGGAAAACATACAAGCAAAACATTTAGCACATTCCTAGCACAAAGGAGGTGCTCCGTAAAAAGTCGTTATTTTTATTATTACCAATATTTTATTTTGATACTATTATGACATCAAACAAAAGCTCCTGGAATTAGAATAAACAGATAGGACAATTAAGGCAAGCAGGAGGCAGCATCCACAAAGATAAATGTGGTCCATGTGCCACAGCTGTTAACACACCTCTTCTCTGTGTTTAGATCTGAGTGAAGGCTGCTGCACAGCCATGACTGGGTATGGCTGTGCTGGTGACGACTCACCACGGAGTAGGATATGGGTGATAGAAGTCATGCTCCTGAGACAGCTCCCAGAGGACGAGCTGTCCAAGCAAGACGGAGGTTGCTTGGGTTTCAGGAGGCAGCTGAGTAGGAACGGTGGACCTGGCAGCTGTGCTGCCCTATCTCTGTGGCTGGCTCAGCTTCTCTGACATGGAGAGAACCTAAGTCTACGCTGTGGTGGCTGTCCATAGGGGAATGTCACAGAGTACACTCTTTCTTCAACTTTCTCTTATCTAATCTAAGTGGTGTCTGTTATCATTTTCCCAGGGAAACATCAGCTCAGGGGATTTGATTGATAGAAAAGGAGTGAGGAAGGGCATATGTGTGAAGGAAACTAAAAGCCCATGGGGAGAGTATTGGACTTTCTGTGGAAGGGAAGTTTGAAGACGAGGCACCATCAGGATGTACCCACACGGACCAAACACCTCTAGAATCCTGAGTCAGCATCTTCCCCTCATGCTGATTCCTACTCCCCGCCTTTACCAAAATTCCATTGTTCACTGGCATCACTATTCCCCTAGTCATGCAGAAATGCAACTTGGAGCTCCTCTGTGGCTCTATTATAGACCCCTCCTCCATTCAATCCATTACCATGACTTTATTCCATACAGTTTTTCTTTCTACGCACTTCCCTCCCCTCTGCCATCCCGCTGCCTTCATCACTCCTGCAACGCCAAACTAACCACTCTGTTTCTTGTCTTTATCCAATCCGTCCAGATCCCCAATACCACACCAGCGTTTCTTAGATATTATTGTGTCTTGCCACACCTTTCCTCAAAAGCCTTATTTTCCCCAATGCTTTCTTTTCTAATGTATGAAGTTCTGACTTTTCGTTATGACTTTCATGGTTCCCCACCAGCTGGCCCCAGGGGGCACAATGGCTTTACTCCACTTCTCCACACCCACCCTCATCCCAGCAAGTGCACCATGGCCCTGGCACAGTGCTGATGGAATCTGAAAATATCACCAGGGAATCATTTGCAAGACTATCCTAATAAATTACTTTTTTTTTTTCCCCTGGGATGGGGAAACAAGAGACAGAGGGTGAAACACTTTCTTCAAAAAACGTGCTTGCCTCACTGAGACCACAGGTAAGCTTAATATGATGTGAGAAAGAGGATTTCTAACTTGGAATGTAATTCATTTCTATGAATATTTAGAAAGCATCTTGGATGGGCAGGAATGAAAACCGGACACTGTACCTGCCATGACATAGTTTTCAATCAATAAGGAGATGAAGAGACAAGCTACCAGTGTAACAGAAAGCAGAATGAAAGAAAGAGGGACTCAGTAAAGGCTTGTTCTTTTGTTGAAGACATGGGATCCTATGAGGTAGGCATGGGCAAGATGACAAAACTTGCTTACCTGCCTCAGAGTTTAAGTGGATTGCTTATTGTCACAGAGCTAATAATTAGCAGATTAGGGTCTCCTAGCTGGGTGATCTTTTGAAGGCATGACTCTGCCAGCAGCCAGCAGAGCTATGAAACACCGAAAGAAACAATTAAGCATGCTTGGGAACAGCGTGAATGGGCATGGAGCTGGGAGGTCTCCTGGGAAAGGTGGCATTTGACCTGGGGATTGATGAATCCCAGAAAAGCCAGTCAGAGAGGTGTGAAAACAAAACTAAAATGGGGACTGGGCCTGAAAAATTCCCAGGCAGACAAAGCCAAAGACCTTGAAAATAGCCATATTCTTGCTAAAACTACAAACATAAGTGAAACTTAACTTGGGTCAATTTCTGATAAATGCTTATGATAGAAATAAAAATTTAACCCCAGCCAATGATAAGCAGTCAACTAACATATGATCTTGTGACTAGGGACTTTCCAAAAAGTTACTTAAAAAAGGCAATTATGTAGAACTGCAAACCAATCAAATAATCTTTTATTTTGCTTCTATAACTTCCCAATAAATGCTTGCCTCTGACACTTTGTCATTGCAACACTAAACTTTTGTCGGTCTGGTGCTCCCCAATTCATGAATTGCTTCTTACTTAAATAAACTCTTTAAAATTTTACTGTGCCTCATATTTTTTTATAGAGAAGAAAGGAGAGAAGGAAGAATATTTTAGAAATAAAGGAACTTCATGGGCAGAGTCACAGTGCAAGACAAGAGGAGCAGACCGAGGGCAAGATTGCTCGGGGAGTGAGGACTCCCTCCCTCTTCTCCCCTGAGAAGCTGAGATAAAGGGGGAGGAGAAACCTGGGTGCCCCCCACTGATAAGCAGGCTCCACCCAGAGGCCAGTCCTGTGTGTCTGGGGACAAGGGGAAAGAGCAACAGAAGTGTCCCTTCTCCAAGATCAAGGAACTGGGGTGGGGGCAGAAGGGGGACCGTTTCCTGGACCCCAGTCCTCCGAATCAGCACCTAGAGTGGAACCGGGAAGGATTCTGGAGCCACAGAGGATAGACAGACGGTAAGTCCCCTTTTGGAGTCAGAGGCCTTGGGTGGGGGGTGAGGGTGGCTGTGTGCAAATGTCCTGCCCCCACTGGAGGGGAGGGAACCTGAGGCTTACAGAGTAGAAAGGGGGAGAGAGAGGGAGGTAATGGGAGAGGAAGTGAGAAATGGCACATTCAGGGGACAGGTTCATTCTGAAGCCCATCTGGGAAGACTGCCCTGAGATAAAAATATGTGTGTGGGGGCAGGGCGGGCAGCGAGGGTAACAAAATGGCCTGAGAAAACTCTCTTCAATGCACTGTTTCCTGCACCAGCTTCTCTCTCCTCCTTCTCCCTCCACTCACTTCAGGAAGGTGGGGACCAAAGTGAGGAAGAGCCGAGGGAACCCAGCCAGGCAGGTGGAATGGGGACTCTCTGGAGCCAAGAGGTAGGTGGCCTTCTCTCCTAGGGCTGGAATACACTAATGTCACTCTGGGCTCTAAAATCCCACAAACATTCATCCCCTAACTGTCTGCTTCATCCTCACCCAAAACAGTTGACATTCCTTGTTTTCTCATCTCCCAGGAGTTAAAGTAGGACTGGGTTTAGGAAGAATTGGGATAATTATTTCTGTATAAAGTGACTATAGCACTAACAGATGCATTCTCTCTCCCCTCTCCTCCTCTTCTTGCCATCCCTGTCTCTCAACCCCCTCCACCTTGTATCTTTCACCTCTTGGTTCCTTCCACAGAGCACTCCAGAAGAGAGGCTGCCTGTGGAAGGGAGCAGGCCATGGGCAGTGGCCAGGCGGGTGCTGACAGCTATCCAGGTTTTGGGCCTGCTCCTTTGTTTTTCTGTGCTTTTGTTCTACATCTTCCAGAACTGTGGCCCTGGTAAGCAAGATCCCAGACACCCTAACCTAGTCAGCCCTCCCCCAGCCCTGGCACCTGGGCCCAGTCCCTGCTCCTGGGGCTTCTGCCCTCCCTGACCCTTGGGGTCCCCATGGTTCTTCTTCCTCCCTGCATCCTAGCCATTTCTTTTTCATCAGCTCCCCGCTTAGTTACTCACCTGATGTTCTTTGCCTAGCCCCTTGGGAGAGCCCTGGTCTTTTTGCCTCTTCTTTCCCAGCTCTGAGCTTTTCCCCACAGGCCCCTGTGAGACACCTGTGTGTTTGGATCTCCGGGATCATTACCTGGCCTCTGGGAACACAAGTGTGGCCCCCTGCACCGACTTCTTTGGCTTTGCCTGTGGAAGGGTCAAAGGGACCAATAATTCTTTTCAGGAACTTGCCACAAAGAACAAAAACCGACTTCGGAGAATACTGGGTGAGGAAAGCAGGGTGGAAGATGCTCTGTGCAAGTGGGTGCCTAGAATGACCATGACTACTCCAAACCCTATGTAGTTGTGGAACAACTGGTTTGTGCCATCCCAGGTGGGATCATATGGATGGATGATTGGAGATGATGAGGGAGTAAAAGAGGTAGGATGGCGGGAGCTGCCTGGATTTGCTCCTCTCTCACTGTTTCCTGTTGCCTTACCTTGGGTACCCTTCTTCCATTTCTCTTGGTCCCTCTCTGTATTTTTTTCTTTATCTAATTTCCATCTTCTTTGCTTCTCCATGTATCCATAATTACTCCATTCTCTCCAACTTGTCCCTTTTAGCAAGCTCCATCTTTGTTGCTTCCTCCAAATGTTCAGTTTCTATCCTATGCATGGTACCTTCCTCCACAAGCATCTCCTCAGCTCCTCCTGCATTTCAATTCTTTTGTCCGTCACTCTTATTCTCTAACCTCCGAAACCTCTAGTCTCCCAATGCCTCCTTTTCAACGTTATCCTCTCCCTCTCACCATGCCAAAGCTCCCCTCTCTGAAAATGATCTTTTGCTTCTTGCTTCTCCTTTGAAACTTTGGACCATGGCAAGCAAGTTGACCTGGAACAAGTGGGATGATAGAGATGGATGACTGGAGATGATGGATGATGGTGGAATGAAAGGGGTAGGATGGTGGGGTGAGAAGTGAGAGAGGGCTTCATCACTGTGCATAAGAGAAAAGGTGGGTAAGTACAAAGGATATGTTGGAAGAATAGGAGAGCTGAGTTAATTGGCAGTGGAAGTAAAGTTCCTGCAGATGGGGGCTGGAGAGGAAAACTGCCAGGACTGAGAGGAAAACCAGAAGGATGAACTGTAACTGTGTAGGAGGTTGGAAGTGCGTCCCAGGAAGTTGGTGGATGGTGAGGATTTGGGAATAAGAACATGTAAGATAGGCATGCGTTTCCAGTGCAAGGGAACCTAAAGAATGTGTTGACACTATCAATTAGAATCTGGGAAAAATAATGCACCCCTCTGCCCTCCTTTTTTGATGGGGAAAGAGTGGGAGGTGAACTCTCTTTGGGTAGATGGATACTTTCAGGGAAGGCTCAGAGATAAAAAGAAAAAATATGCTCAGGATAAATTCTATTGCCTACAATGGGATGAATAGATTTCAGGGGGACTGAGGGTGGAAAGAGTGTTAGATATTAGAGGGTGGATGAGTCCGAGAGACTTGCATTTGATTATTGTAGTGTGTTTGTTTCCTGGGATCAATGGATGGGAAGTCTGGACTAGGAGAGTCCTCTCCTGTTTCTTCTCTTTGCTAAACCTTTCCTTATGAGTTTTCTTCTCTCCAATTCCTTAAAGTTGTCTAGTTCCCTGAATTTGTCTAATTTCTTCAGTCATTTATTTCTTGCTGTCTTTCATTTCTCTCTTTTATCCTTTGCCCATATCCCACTTATTGCTACCTTTCTCTTTTCTTCCCTGTCTTTTCCTTCTTGATTTCTTTCCCACATTTCTTTTATTTTCCGTATTGTCTTCTTCTCCTCATTCTCTTTCCCTGCTTTCATCATTTCATCAAGTTGATCCATCCCAAACTGGGCAGTGCTCTCATCCTTCTTATTTTCCTCATCTCTATTCCTCCCCCTCCTTCCATCTTCTGTGGGAGTCTTTCTTTCCTGTAAGCTCCCTGTCTCCCACCCTACCTCTTTGCCTCTATACCAGTTGCCACTCCTTTAATTCTCCTGCCAACACAAAGAGTCAAACTCTGTAAAATATTTGAAAATATTTATTTTGAGCCAAATACGAGTGACCATGGCCTGTGATATAGCCCTCAGGAGATCCTGAGAACATGTGCCCAAGGTGGCCGGGGCACAGCTTGGTTTTATACATTTTAGAGTGGCACGAGGCATCAATCAAATACATTTAAGAAATACATTGGTTTGGTCCAGAAAGGTGGAACAACTCAAAGGGGCGGGGGTGGCTTATAGGTTATGGGTGAATTTAAACATTTCCGGGTTAACAGTTGGTTGAGTTTGTCTAAAGATCTGGGATAGATAGAAAGGGAAAGTTCAGGGTAAGATAAAGATTGTGGAGACCAAAGTTCTTTCGAAGTCTTATAGTGGCTGCCCTTAGAGACAATAGGTGATAAGTGTTTCCTGTTCAGATCTTAGTTAATCAAAAGATCTAGCTATGTTAACAGAGATATGTTAATAGCTAGTAGAGATTCTTTATCAATGCAAATTTTCCTCCACAAAGAACAGCTTTGTAGGGTCATTTCAAAATATGGCAAAGAAACATGTTTTGGGGTAAAATATTTTTATTTTCTTCTTTGTCTCATAATGTTATGCCAGAATCAGGTTAGAAAGTAAATCATGTTACATGGGGTTAAATAAAACCCATCTGATGAGAACTTATGATATAGGGCATGACTCCTCAGACCCCTTTGATAGGAATTTGGGCAAGATAAAAATAAAATCAGAGTTTGGTCCTCACTCCCATGCTTCCTTTCTAGAGGCCCAGAATTCCTGGCACCCAGGCTCTGGGGAGGAAAAAGCTTTCCAGTTCTACAACTCCTGCATGGATACACGTGCCATTGAAGCTGCAGGGACTGGTCCCCTCAGACAAGTTATTGAGGAGGTGAGAAATGCTGGGATACTAACTTTTCTGGACACATAATATATGGCACCAATGCATGCTTAGGGCTGCCATTTTTTTCCTAGAGGGTGGCTCTTCTTCCTAGGGCCCCCCAAGTTCTGGGAGGGAGATGGAGATGGAAATGGTTATGCCCTGTGAAACTATCAGGACCATGGGAGAAGGCAGATAAAAAAGGACAGATGTGGCGCCCTAGAGGAATCAAGGCGCCCAGGGCAGAGGTCAGGCGGTAGCAGCTGTGTAAGAGACGACCAAGACAATGAGGGATGGACTCCACAGATCCTATGCTCAGCCCCTTCTCTCTCCTTTAAAGCTTGGAGGCTGGCGCATCTCTGGTAACTGGACTTCCTTAAACTTTAACCGAACGCTGAGACTTCTCATGAGTCAGTATGGCCATTTCCCTTTCTTCAGAGCCTACCTGGGACCTCATCCTGCCTCTCCACACATACCAGTCATCCAGGTGAGGGATGCACTGGCAAAGATACAGTTGGACCTGGCCTGACTCCATCTCTAGTCAATCAACCCTTAGAGGAAGGTTGCAGGTTGGGAAGGGAGGACACCTGTGTGATATAGGAAACAACCCAACCTTAAGGGAAAATTATTGATATGAAAGTCAGGGACATTAGCTGGGGGTGGGAAATGGAGCAGCAGAGCCAGTGCTGGGAAGACAGAAGTAGGCCTGGTATCTGGATTAATCTCAGAGCCCCTTAACTAGTCCTCCTATCTCTAGGCTTGCTCTCATTTTATTTACTCTTTATTTTTACTAGAGGGAACTTTTCTAAACCAAGGGCTAACTATACTACTGTCTGTATTTAAATGCTTGTCAGTGACCCAGTGGCTTGCCAGGTCATCAGAATCTAGTCCCTAATCTTTAGTAAAGCTTTGCAAGCACCTTGTGATCTGACCCCTACACACTTCTCCAGCCTTATCTCCTGTACATTCCTTCTCTCCCTTACCCCCAAGCCATGCTGACTCACTGCTACTTCCAGGAATATTTCTCAGTTCTTTGCCTATGCTGCTCCCTGTGCCTGCAACCATCCCCCACACTGAACCTGGAAAACTTACATGTTTCTCAAATGTTGGCTTTATTGTCTCTTCCAGGAAGTCTTCACCGACACCCTGGTTATGAGTTAGATGAAGCCTTTCTCTCGCTCTTCTCATTTCCTCATGCTCTCAGCATTTATCACTCTGTGTTGGACATTGTAAGCCTCCTTAGAAAAGGACCATGCTTTATTTGCCTTTGTTCCTTAGGACCTAGCACAGGGCCAGGCAGCTAGAGGCTTTTGCCAGGTATTTGTTGAGTGAGTAACTAAATAAAAACATTGGAGCTGTCACTATTGTGGTTAATGTAATGCTATCTGCATATTTGGACCCTACTGTCAAAAGAGCCACAAAATTACTACAGGATAAGTACAAAAGAATTGATTATCATTATGAGATGTTCTAAAATTTAGTTCTAAACAGTGTGCTCAGGAGTTTAACTGATGTAACCTTTGGGGGCCAGTTAAGATTTGGTTAAGGAGAGGCTCAGAGAGGAGAGAATGAGAGAAGGTGAGCTAAGCCAACCTTGAAACATGGTTAATTCACACAAGTGGAGGTGAAGCTATGTGGTGTTGGAAATCCTGAGCTAGGGGGAGGACCTGGAATGATGTGATTCCTCCGTGGGGTCAGTGAGGAGGCTGGTCTATTAACTGAGGATTTGGGAGGCAGGGTGGGGTGCAGTGGGAGGTAAAAGTGAGACTGATGACATAAGGTTGAGCCTGATTGTTTCTAAGAAGTCAGGCAGAGGTGAACCATTTGACATAATAGAAAAAAAAAAAAAAAAAAGAGCTACTGAGGCCATCCAACTGTTAGGACAATTGTGCATAAAGCAAATATTTTGATGGTTGTGCATAGTCAGCAGTTTTGAATGTCAGTCTGGGGGTGTCGAGGAAACTAAATGAGCATTTTTTGAGGCCCTGAGATAGAGGTAGAAACGGAAAGGAAGAGCCAGGCACAAGGATTTAGGCAACTTCACCAAAGTGATGATAGTCCATGCTGTTTCTAGAGGATTTGGTGACTGATTGGATATAAATGAAGAAAGTGGGGGATTACACAATGATCCCATTGTTTTCATTTAGTGTGAATGGGAGGAGGGTGGTTATCATCAGTGTGAGCCTAGATAGTCTTTTGGGTTAAAAGCAGGTAGGAAGGATGGACTACAGAAGGAGAACTCCAAAGACCGAGGGCAGAAGGGAGCCAGGGAAAAGTGAGTACGGTTGGAGAGATGGGAGCTAGACCAGTGTGGTGGGCCACAAAGGAAAGAAAAGGAGCTTCAGGAAGGAGGGGTCAGCTCAGAGAACAAGGAATGAGAAGACACCCTTGGATACGTAGAGATACTTTCCAAACAGTTATGGCAGTGGGCACAGACTGTACGGAGCTTAGGAGGAAGGTAAGAAAGTGGAAACAGTGGGCATAGATGCTTTTTTGTTCCTTGAACTGTGGACATACAATGTAGCAAAAGGGTCAAGTGAAAGTTTTTTTCAAGACAGAAGGAAAAGTATATGGCTCAAGATAAGAGTGGGATATTGAAATTGGAGAAGAAAAGGGAAAAGGTAGAAGCAAAGATCTTCAGAATAGAATCAAGGATTCATCAGGGCCAGACTAAGGTGAAATATACATGGTGCTTACCTGGGGTGCTAATTTAAGAAGGTCCCCAAAACTCAGTATCACAATAAATAGTATTTTAATACACATTCCTAAAAAATCAAAATCAATGCAACAATACACGATGAACCAAAATATCAAACTTTTCTTCATTATGAATTTTTTGACAAAAGATTATGCTTTTTTCCCCAAAATGGAACAAAATTCTATGTGAATCATTTTGAAAATACTAGTGATTTTTCTTTTCAAAATGAATCAAAAATACACCGAGGACTTTTCTTGAACACAGTATAATTCTTTTCAAAATTGACTAAAAGTATGTTTTTTGGGGGAAAAAAATCCATGATAAGCAAAGTTTTGAGATTTTCTTTATCATACATTTTTGGTAGTAATTTTGATATTTTAAAATGTTAATTAAGTATTCATCTTGACTACTGAGTTTTTTTTAAAAAGAGTTTATTTGAGCAAAGACTGATTTGTGAATTGGGCAGCATCCTGAAGCAGTGGAGGTTCAGAGAGCTCCACCCTGAACAATGTAGGCAGGCAGTATTTACAGAAAGGGGAAGTGACACCCAGAAACAACTTGATTGGTTACAGCTTAGCAATTGTCTTTAATGGGCATGGTCTGATCACTTGACAGCCTATGGTTGCCTGAAGATCAGCTGCTGTGGCTGGCTGAGATGGAGCTACCTATTGCAAGGATATACTCCTAAGTTAGGTTGCAGTTTGATAACTGAGTTTTTGGTGCATCTTAGATTTTGTACCTGGGACAAGTTCCTCACCTCACTCACCCTGGTCTTGTTCCTGAGACAAAGAATAGCTCCTTTTAGGATGCTGATTATTATGCTTCTGCCTTGCTTGGCACACCCACATTGGTTGTAATACTCAACCATCTCTTCCCATTCTCACATCTGGACTCTTCTTCTCATGCCCCTCAACCCCTAATCTCTTCCTTTCTTTGTACTCTTGTTTCTCTTCTGTCCAATCTTTATGTCCGTCTCCCAAGGCTGTCTCCCATGGTATGTTCCCCACCTCCCCACGCCTGCCCTCTCCATCTGCCATGCTCCCCGCTTCTCTCCAGTCTCTCTTGTGTCCAGATAGACCAGCCAGAGTTTGATGTTCCCCTCAAGCAAGATCAGGAACAGAAGACCTATGCCCAGGTAAGATGGCACATGAACAAAGACCCTGCCCTCTGAGGCCAGGAGAAAGGTAGGCACCTCTGGCACCTGTGACTGACATTTCCTTCCTCCAGATCTTTCGGGAATACCTGACTTACTTAAATCAGCTGGGAACCTTGCTGGGAGGAGACCCAAACAAGGTGCAAGAACACGCTTCCTTGTCCATCTCCATCACTTCACGGCTGTTCCAGTTTCTGAGGCCCCTGGAGCAGCGGCGGGCACAGGGCAAGCTCTTCCAGATGGTCACTATCGACCAGCTCAAGGTGCCTGGAACTGGGGGCCAGAAGACTGTGGGCATGGGAACCTTCCTCCCAAAGATGACCTCATTTCCTTCTTCCTCCTAGTGCCCTTAATTCCTTTTCATTCTGTCTCTGGCTCCATTTCCTCCTCCGATTAGCCTCTTTTCTTCTTTTTCTCACACCCAAGGGGAAGCCCTTTCCCCTTCCTTCTCTTTTCCTTCTTCCCCTGAGCTTTGTGTCCCTCCTCTAAGGAAATTGCCCCTGCCATCGACTGGTTGTCCTGCTTGCAAGCAACATTCACACCGATGTCCCTGAGCCCCTCTCAGTCCCTCGTGGTCCATGACGTGGAATATTTGAAAAACATGTCACAACTGGTGGAGGAGATGCTGCTAAAGCAGAGGTTCGCCCCAGGTGGGATTGGGGAGATCATGGAAATGGAGGAGAGCCTGTGCACCATAGATCTTGGGGGCAGAGGAAACCTTGGGGAAGGCAGGCTGGTAAGGGCCTCCCAGGAAGATAATAGGAACTTGCTACCTGTGGTGGCAGAGAAGCGTGGGGTGGGTGGCACAGAGAGGATGGGGGGATGTGTCTTGGGAGCACAAGTAAGGGAGGATACACACGATGTGAAGAATGGAGGGTCAGCCAAGACACAGGGTCTGCTGAGAGTAGAACACCAGCCAGTCAAGAGCCTCTGAGCTGTAGAAGATGCTGGAAGACCCAGACACAGAGGACAGTTGAGTGTATGTATGTCTTTTTAGCAGCTGAGGACTGTGGGCTGGAGGAGGAGGCACATGAGATGAGGAGATGAAGATAGTGAAAGCTGGGGGTGCTTAGGGGAAGAAAGCAAGAGGAGGGGCCATTCCTCAGGTGTGGTGTGAAGATTCTGGAGCTCTTATGGGAAATAATGTCTAACAGCATTTCTGCTAGTATCAGGAAACCAAGGGGGTGTTGGGGTTGGGAACATGAGAGGGTGGCTCTTTGTTAGGGTCTCTGCCTCCCCTGATCCCTGGGTGGCTACCACCCGAAAGCAGTGGATTTCTTCCAAGGGCTTGGGCCTAAGGGCCTTCTTCATGGTGGCAGCAACATCTAGAAATCCTTTTTGAGGGAGGTAGCTGCCCGTTCACATGGGAGTGAGCAGGCTTACATAAGGGTGCAATGCAGTCCTGGCAGGAGCGCTGCCGGTGGAGCAGAGAGGAGTCACGGAGACCAGCTTACTTCTGCTTGTGAGATACATCTGAGGACAAACTGAGATACCTTGACTGTGGAAGTAGAATCTGTTTCATGACATGAGTCCAGACTCCATCTAGCCCAGAACTTTCTTTCCCTGTGACTTTGAAGGCTGCTTCTTCATCTAGTTTTTTTACTAAGGAGCTAGATCCCACCCCAACCTACACCACGAAAAGCTCTTTTTGACTTGGATGCATATTAAAACAGTTATTAATACAAAGGAGAAGGGGCTGCCTTCAGGAGGATCAAGGTGACTTATACAAGGGGAAGCTCTTCTTGAGGCATCCCCAGATTCCTGGGGTATATGTGTGGGTCTCTTTTGTCTCCATAGGGACTTTCTGCAGAGCCACATGATCTTAGGGCTGGTGGGGACCCTTTCTCCAGCCCTAGACAGTCAATTCCAGAAGGCACGCAGAAAGCTCAGCCAGAAACTGCGGGAACTGACAGAGCAACCACCCATGGTGAGGAGAGGAGCGGGTGTATTTGCCCAGATACTCGAAAGGAGTATCTACTCTTTTGAGGGGTAAATGTTGGCATCTGTCTCTCAGGGAGGGGGCCACGATGGTAGATGCCCCTCCATGTCTTGGCTTTCCACAGAAGCAGGCAAGTTGGACAGACAAAGTTTAACTTGAAAACCAAGATACCATGTGCCAGACCTTCAGGCACACATCTCCCAGGCTGACTACCTCTCTGGCTTCTTGCTGGGTGTTTGAGCTCAAATATAAAACTCTGAAATGATCAAGGACTGCCCTTTCTTTGTCATTACACTTATACTATTTGCTCAGGATAACTTGGACTTAGAGCTTACGATTTATTAGGATGAGAGAGAGAGATGTTAAGCAGTGGCCTTCCTTAATGTCTAGTTGATTTTATGTTCAAACATGCTTCACAAAGAGTTTATCTCTGATATCCAGTGGGAGCCATTGGACCACATGTAGGTTTTGTGGCACAGATGTGGATGTAGCTGAGGAGGGGCCTGGGTAGAAAATGCACTTCACTCACCAGAATCTACTTACTACATAAGACACAGAGATGCTCCTTTGCTGAGAATCTTGAAATCCCAAGTTGGATATATCCAAAAGCGAACAAAAGAGTCTAGTACATTGGATATGTCCCAACCTCAGTGAAGGCCTCAGTTTAGTCTTAAAAGTCACTGGATTTGTTTTTTTCTTCATAATTTGTGGGCCGTTTCCCTGCCTTGGAGAAACTCTCTGCTTTGGCAACCTAAAATTGCTGTGGAATTCAGAGAAGGAAAAGGCATTCACTGGGACTGGAATGTAGTTATTGCTTATCAAGAGCTAATGATGTGCTAGACACTCTTTGAAAGCCTTTAGATCTATTAGCTGATTTAATCTTTACAATTCCATAAGGTACCATTGGTGCCATTTTGTTCCTGTTTTAAAGATGAGGAAACAGAGGCACGAAAGTTAAGGAAGTTGCTCAGGTATGACAGTAAGTCAGTGGAGTGAGGATTTGAACCCTGGCAGCCTGGCTCCAGGGTCTGTGTTGTTTGCTCATTGTGCTAAAAAAGCAGTCTTCCTGAGGAGCATCACTTGGGTTGGAGAGTCGCCAAGAAGCTTCTGCCCAGCTTTTCTCTTGATTCAGATGAAGCAGACCAGAGCCCCAAGTTATCTTAATTGGGGTTGCTACAAAATCCTGGCAACAAACAGCTACCTATAAACGCCAGCACCATAGCCTCATAGCACTTCTTGGAGGTTGTAAGAGTGCCAATGTTGAGGCTCAGGCTTAAAGAATGCAGAAGGCTTAGATGTCCTGAAGCCATTATCTTTTCCATTAGGACACATAATTGTCCTTGGGCTTAAAAGCTGAATTAATCTCTGCTAACAAATAGTTGTGTGAACTTGGGGAAGCCACTTCCCCTTTCTGAGACAATAGTGTAAAAGATGACACTTAATGATAATAGCTGATATACATGGAGTAGTCATTGCCTGTTAGCACTTAGGACAGGTTATTTCGTTTAAATCTTCCAGAAACACTTGGAGGTTTTTAATCCCTGTTTCTCAGATGCAAAAATAGGCTTAGAAAGGTCAAGAAACTTTCCCAAGACCACACAGCTCACAAGTAAATGAACAGACTCCAAAACAGATGTTTTGGCTCATAAAGTCACGTTTTTAACCACACACTGTACAGGACTGAGAAATAAGTAGGTGCTACAAACAAAGGTTAGAAAACTTTTTTATAAAGGGCAAGATAGTAAATATTGACTTTGTGATCCATAAATGGTTGGTGTTACAACTGCTTAACTCTGTCCCTGCAGTGCAAAAACAGCTGTACACTAAGTAAATGGATAGGTGTGGCTGTGTTCGCAGGGGATCCTGATTTAGACAGCAGATATGGGGATCCTGATTTAGACAGCAGATATTCTTGGAATTACCGAGAGGGAGAGATCAGGGAGCATTTGAAGGATCAATGGGATCTCTGTGCAGGAGGTGGAACTGACAAAAAGTTTAGAGAGAGAAAAAAGTTTTCTGGTGAAGAAAGGGGTATCATCTCATTGGGATAGGGCAGGAGGCAGGCTGGCTAAAACTTGGTGCAGAGTGAAGGATCCTCGTGGTGGCTCTGGCTGAGAGGAGAAGACTAGGCTTGCATGGCAGGCTGTGTCCACTGATGCCCCTGGAGCGTGCTCCGGGTGTTTGAGAATCAGCAAGGAAGCCAGGGCACCTGGATCAGAGTGACTAGGACAATAGTGGGGCGGGAATCAGAGCAGGAAGGATAGAACCATACAAGGTCTGGTAGGTCACTGAAGGACTTTTGCTTCTCTCCGTATGAAATAGAGACATGCAGAGGGATTTATCTCATTTGTATTTTAAAAGAACATATTTTAAGGTTAGCAATGGGATGTCCTGATGATGTGTGATGTGAGAGGAAGAATGGAATCAAAGACATGACCTAGAGTTTGGCCTTGGTATGATCAAAATGTTTGGTTCGATTCAGTGGCCATTAATTACCAACTTCTGATCATATTCTTTTGAATGAATTATAGTCTATAGTGCTCTTATACAGAAGAGTTCTAAATCTCATTATTGGACCATCTTTGGATGATTAGTTTTGAATAGAGTTATAGTCAGTGAAAATGCCTGTTAAGTCAGGTTTTCTTTTATGAAACTTGGGAAGGTGGCTTTTGAGAAGTAAAAGCAGAACTTCACATTTGTGATGATTAAATGTGAATGATTTATATTCAGCCCAACATCTCAATTTATTCAAGTCTTCCAGCTTCGGATCATTTGCAATTTTATTCAGTGTATCTTCATCCAGACTACTGTTAAGATCCTGAAGGGAGAAGGGCATCGGGTCCGGTTATGGAAGACCTAGCTATGGATTTATGCAGTCATTTATGTAACAAACATTTGTTGAGAACCTAGTGTACTTCAGGTACTTCTCCAGGCACTTGGAATGCAGCAATGAACAAAACAGACAAATAAATAACCCTGCCTTCAGCCGCATATCCTGGTGAAGGAAGAAAGGCAATAAACAAACTAATAAAATAATAAAATATGTTAGGTTGTGTTTTGAAGGAAAGCAAAACAGGAAATGAGGAAAGGAAATGCTAAATGAGTGGTAGTTAGGATTCTTAGTAGGAATGTCAGGGGAGGTCAAGTTAACTTGAAATCATTCACCATTGATGTTTACTTATGATTTGGCCAGATGAGACTCCACTCAAATTGCACTATCATTCAACATCAGTTTCTCTGTCTAATTCACTAGGACTCAATCTGTGTTTTCTAAGAATGGCTAAATCAAGATAATGCCAACAGAGTGGGATAGTGCCTTAGAGTACTTGAAAGGTATTATTTCACCTGATCCCCAAACCTGTGAGGAAGGTAGACTAGATATTGTTTTCATTTTGACAACTGGTGTCACTGAATCACAGGGGTTTAAGTTAATAACTCAAACTTAGTAAGTGCTAATACTCTATTCAGTGGTAGGATGGTCGTGGTGCTTGAGGATGTATTTCGTCTATAGATGGGTTTTGTTAGCCTGTAGAATCTTTTGCAAACTTTGAATTAATCACCAACATTCAAAAATTAAGATATGGCATGCCAGCATTCAGGTTTCCACCCTGTGTGTGTGTGTGTGCGTGCGCGCCAGGTTTCCAGCCTGTGTGTGTGTGCGTGAAGCTTCGGAAACACTGGGCTAGCCTTCTCCTGTGGCGACAACTGACTGTCGCTCTCTGTAGCCCCACCACGCCCTGTGGCTCTGATGTTGCACTGCTGTTCTCTGTTATGCCTCTGCATGGCCCCTGTTGGAGTTTGCGGGTTCTGGTCTTTCATATGCCTCAGTTACATAAGACTTTTAGCCAGAGGAATTTTTATTATTTTGACATTATTTTTCTTCAGTGATCCTATCATAGCCCTTAGTAGTTACACATTATTTTCCAAGTGTTCAAAAACTGTCTAACGATTAGTTCTACAATTTTGCTTAGAAATTAACATTAAAGATTCCTGGTTGGCCTGTAATCCCTAAAATTTCGTTTCATCCTATAGAAGATTGGTCAAATTTTTGCTTCCCTCCGGACTCATAGAATTTGTCCTGATTTCTATCATTTCTCAAATAGTATTTGTGGTTCTGAGGTTATACGTGCAACTTTTTTTTTTTTTGGTGCCCTAAAATTAGTCCACTGAGTTTCATTATCTTGGGTTTGAAATATTTCTTCTGTCGTTTATATTTTGGAGACTTTTTTTCTCTAATTCTATTTCTCTCCTTCTCTCTCTCTCTGTAACTCTCCCTTTGCAGTCAATGTGGTATACACTACCATTCCATATCTTGAGAGACAGCTGTAGCAGTGGTCTTCAGTGGCGATTGTATTCTCCAGCAGTCAGGTCCCATGGCAAAGCATGTTGGAGAGATGATCAGGCTCCAGCAAAGGGCATCAGGAAATAAATCAAGAACAGGAGGGGTGAGAAGGGTAGGCAGATCCACACTTCCAAGCTCAAGTGAGCTCTCTGCTGATGCTGGTTGCTGCTCCAGGTGTAGCAACTGTCTCATAAGAGGTATTCCTGGAGCCAAGCTTGTCCAGCAGAATGTGGCTGGCAGATTCTCAACTTGGCCCTATAATTGCTTTCAGACCCGGATTTCCTTTTAGTTCCTGTTGTTTCAGAGCTCCAACTCATGCAGCATGAGAAGAATCTGAGCCTCTTCTCTTTATCAGAGACAAGGTTGGCCAGGTGCAGCGGCTCATGCCTGTCATCCCAGCACTTTGGGAGGCCAAGGCAGGTGGATCACTTGAGCCCAGGAGTTTGAGACCAGCCTGGCCAACATGGCAAAACTCCATCTCTGGTAGTAGCCACTTGTAATCCCAGCTACTTGGGAGACTGAACAGAAGACTCACTTGAACCCGGGAGGTGAAGATTGCAGTGAGCTGAGATCGCACCACTGTTCTCCAGCCTGGGTCACAGAGTGAGACTCTGTTACAAAATAAAAATAAAAATGAAAACAGACAAGGTTAGCAGACCTCAAGGTGCAACAGAACACAGATGTGGGCAGCCAGGCCTGCAGCAACCTCCAAAATGATAACCTCTTAAACTGGTGGGTTCAGGAGTTTCTTCTTCAGTGACTACCAGACTGGCCTCTTTGGTCTGTTTCCTCTAGTGGGATGCACATAAACCCCCTCCATTCCCAGGACCAGCCTAGCTCCTGCAGAGAGAGTATTAGTGGCACCCTTCCTACCTTCCCTGTGGACAGGTCTTTGGGAAGTAAAAGAATCACAGGAATAAAGTTTTGAGGCTTCTTCTTGCCTAACCCAAATTAGCATATTAGCTGGTATTTATCAGTTCCAGCTCAGCCTTCCCTTAGGCCAGCTACCTCCTCCTGCCCCTGGTTTCCTTGAGTGTGTGTCTCCATTTACTCTGTGTCATTTCTGGGTTTACACCTTGGTCAAGTTTTCAAAGCCATTCAAGCCCACCGCCAAGACCTTCTCAGCGTCTGTCTCTTATGTTTCTCATTCTCGAGGTCCTCAGCTGGCACTGCCCTCTTGGGTGTTTGTCCATGGCCTCCTGCCTCTGCAGTGAAAGCCCTCCACCTTCCTGTTCTGTTCTCTCCTCTCTGACTTGGCTGGAAGTCTTCCAGCTCTATGAATTTATACAGTGAGTCTTGTCTTGTGTCCTCTTTTACTAGCAAACAGTATGGCATCTAAAACCCAGGTCTACTCTGATAATTTTCTTCTTTATAAGATGGTGCAGTATAATACACCATGCCCACCTGGAGAGAGGATAAGGGTGGTGGTGGTAGAACAGAATTTCCATCTGCAATCTCCGTTTTGAGCAAAGAAGCATGGAGGATGGGAATCATTGCTGGGACCCCGGAGTAGAGTGGTTGGGAGGGGTGGGGGGGAACAGGGGGAACATCAGATTGCCGAGGTATGAGGTTTGGGTTCTCAACTTCTTCCCAGGAGCCTCTTGGTCCCCCAGAATGATGCCTCCTAGAGGCCTTGCTGTCAAATTCAATAGGCAATAACATGAAGGATTTGCTCAGCCAGGCTCATGAGACCAGCTCTGAGGAAGATGTGCTTATTTTGTACTGAGTGGTGATGTGCGTCACCCTAAGGGGTAGTAAACTGAGATGAATCCCAGAAAGTCCAGTCAAAAGAGCACCCTCTGGGAATGAAGATCTAGTGAAGACTGGGGAGACAGATGAGGAAAGAGCCCTGAACAGGAGCCACTCATTCCAGCTTTGTCTCCATAGCCCTCCCGCCCGCGATGGATGAAGTGCGTGGAGGAGACAGGCATGTTCTTCGAGCCCACGCTGGCGGCTTTGTTTGTTCATGAGGCCTTTGACCCGAGCACCCGAAGTGCTGTATGTGAGAGCTCTTCCCAGCCCACATCCCTCCACCCCTTTCCCACCCAACCCAGCCTTCCCTCATTCTATTAACTTTGACTTTCTCAGTGGCATATGTGATTGGGGAATCAGGCAGTCAGAGAGAGAAGGGCCACTGAGAGATGGAACCCAAAGGCCTGCTCCATCCCTGGGGTGGAAACAGTTCAGCTTTAGGCCACAGAGTCTCCATGACATGCTCTCACTTGGACAAATCACCCAACTTTCCTGGTCTTGTGTTTCTTCAACCATCAAATGAGAAAATCGAGCCAGGCGCAGTGGCTCATGCCTGTAATCCGAGCACTTTGGGAGGCTGAAGTGGGTGGATTACCTGAGGTCAGGAGTTCGAGACCAGCCTGACCAACATGGAGAACCCCATCTCTACTAAAAATACAAAATTAGCTGGGTGTGGTGGTGCATGCCTGTAATCCCAGCTACTCGGGAGGCTGAGGCAGGAGAATTGCTTGAACCCGGGAGGTGGATGTTGCGGTGAGCCGAGATCATGCCATTGCACTTCAGCCTGGGTGACAAGAGTGAAACTCCATCTCAAAAACAAAAACAAAGACAAAACAACAACAACAACTAAAAAAAGGAAAATTGAACACTATCATCTCTAAGGCTCCTCCCTGTTATATCTAAGATTTTTTTAACAACGCATGACATGACATCAGAATGGATGACATAATCTTGAAGAGGGCAAATAAGTCAAATAAATCACCACTGAGTACTTTCTGAGTACCTACTACATGCCTGGGACTCCTTCAAGCACTTTGCATGAACTATGTCATTTAGTTTCTGTTATTATCCTGATTTTATGCAAGAGGGAACTGAAGCAAAGAGAAGTTAAGTGACTTGCCCAAGGTCACACAGTTACCGAAAAGCAGAGACAGGGTTTGAACTCAGGCATTCTGATGCCAGAGCCCAGCCTCTTGATATTGCCTTTCATTTCCCTCCAAGAAAGGATTTACATGAGGTGGCAGGTGGCTGGGGAAGCAATGAGTATACACTCAGGTTGTGAAGCTGGGGAGACTTGTGGGGGACTCAGTTGAAGAGCTCAGGAGGATGAGGAGAGGGAGTGGACACTAAAAAAGATGGTGTGAAGACAAGGGCCCTGAGCCAGAGGAGAAAAGAACAGCTCTCTCCTCCCTCTGCTTGCTGGGAGGTGGTCCTGCCCCCAGGAGTAAGGACACTGTCTTTCTCCTGCATCAAGCTACTATATCCCATGGAAAGGAACTATATCTCCCTGATGGCCCTCACAGATGGCCAGGCCCCACCTTCCCTTTGTGGGCTTGACAGTGCTTCCTTTCTCCACAGATCCTTTAGTTGCTTTAGTTGAGCTGCTGCTCAAGCAACAGCTCCAGCCCAGGCAGCTCCTTGGGGCCAAGGTCTTCTCCAAGGGTCTTTTCCAGGCTGAGGCCTCTTCTGATCCTGTCCCCCTGTCCCCGGACCTCACTCCCACAGGCCATGGAATTATACACTGCGATCCGGGATGCCCTCATCACTCGCCTCAGAAAGCTTCCCTGGATGAATGAGGAGACCCAGAACATGGCCCAGGAGAAGGTCAGGTCAGGTGTCCTGGCTGGTATGGGAGCCTGTGCGGGGAATGGAGTATTGGACCAAGCGAGATGGGGACTGGAAGCAAGTGCCAAAGGCCCCCCAGGCACAAGCTAAGTAGGGAAGCCACTGGGCTGCATACACACACTGGCAACAATGTGAGAGGCTTGGGAGGCAACAATGGGGCAGAGCAACGAGTGGGAGAAATTCCCTCTGGTAGACTCGAAGAGTGTTCCTGCCCCCTTCTGTGTCTCTCTCCAGGTTGCTCAACTGCAGGTGGAGATGGGGGCTTCCGTGTGGGCCCTGAAGCCAGAGCTGGCCCGACAAGAATACAGAGATGTGGGTCCCTGTGTTTTCCAGCTCCTTCTCAGTCCTTGACTTCTCCTCACTTCTCTGACCATCCTGAGTCTTTGTTGGACACTCAGTTTTCCCTGGGTGACTCAGCCCTGTCCTTGCCCTGGTGCTGGCTGGGGTCGATGGGGGAATATCCACACTGGGTCTTGTTGACAGAAGAATAGGATCTTTTCAGGTCCCAATGCATGTCCCCACACACATGCATGCATCCTGTGACTTGTCTGGGCGTGTTCATCTGTGTGCTGATCTGTGTAAAGCCTCTGTGTGCTGTGTGGTGATGCCACTGGGTTGCTGTCTCCTAATCCCTGGATGCCTGTGTGTCAGGGCTTGCCTGTTTTGGGTCAAATGGTCCCATTGGTGTATGTCAGCCTGCATCTGTAGAAGTCTCTGTGTGCCCCAGTCACCTCCTGCCTCTTCCCCAGATACAACTTGGACCAAACTTCCTGCAGTCTGTCCTGAGCTGTGTCCGGTCCCTCCAAGCTAGAACTGTCCAGAGCTTCTTGCAGCCTTGCCCCCAACACAGGTATGAGTGCAGGGGAGACACAGGCACTCCATCCCGGAGAGATCTATCCACGATTCGTAGGAAGGGAAGCCAGGGCTCAGGGCAGGCAGCATGAATAGTAACGGTAGTTGGGAGGGACTGCGTAGGTCTTAGGGTGGCAGGGCAATATGTGGTGGGGGCTGGAGTTCACTTGTGCTCTTCCCACAGGTGGAAGGTGTCCCCTTGGGAGGTCAATGCTTACTATTCAATATCTGACCATGTGGTAGTCTTTCCAGCTGGACTCCTCCAACCCCCATTCTTCCATCCTGGCTACCCCAGGTATGGGTCACTCTGTGAGGGTAGGTAGGGAGTTTCCCAGGAGGGACAGGTGTTATAATGAATGGGACTTGGACAGGTGTTATAATGAATGGGACTTACAGTTGGAGAATTGGAGTCAAAAATGCCAAGAGATTCTGAGGGTCAAACAAGCCCTTGTCTCCCTAGAGCTGTGAACTTTGGCGCTGCTGGCAGCATCATGGCCCACAAGCTGTTGCACATCTTCTACCAGCTCTGTGGGTAACAGGGGCTACTGGGAGGTGGGATTATAGGGAACCTAAGGGAAGGCCACAGGGGGGTCTGGAGGGAAAAGGGAGGTTATTTAAAGTTTGAGGTGGGACAGTCCTGGGAACTTTGCCACGCTCCTGGGAATTGGGTCAGTTTGTGGTATCACCCACATCTTCAGCTCGGCAGCACCAACCCTATGTTCTCTTGCCCTGTTTTCAATAGTGCTGCCTGGGGGGTGCCCAGCCTGTGACACCCATGCCCTCCAGGAAGCTCTCGTGTGCCTGAAACGCCATTATGCTGCCTTTCCATTACCCAGCGGAATCTCCTTCAATGACTCCCTCACATTCTTGGAGAACGCTGCAGACGTGGGGGGGCTAGCCATTGCGCTGCAGGTATGCAAATGGCAAGGGCCACAATTTATGTGTAGTGGCAGACTAGAAAACATGTGCTCAAGTTTTCCTGCCACCATTCCTGATGCAGGCACAGTTGCATGGCTTTCTGCCCTTCACATCCCCCCTGAACAGACGGCAACCTGGGGATCCTCCTCCTACCCCAGAGATCCTCTGTTTTTAGGACATCTTTAGGTCTTCTGGGAATTACTCTTTCTTCTGGCTCAGATCAACTTGTCAGTGCAGAGCCAGTGAGCAAGGGCCATGGGTTTTGGGTACTGTGTGGAGCGACTTTCAAATGGCCACAGGTCTAGAGCCTGAAGGCCCTTCTCCTCCCACCCCTACCCAGGCATACAGCAAGAGGCTGTTACGGCACCATGGGGAGACCGTCCTGCCCAGCCTGGACCTCAGCCCCCAGCAGATCTTCTTTCGAAGCTATGCCCAGGTAGGTACCGCCACCTCCTGCCACAGCTTGCTTTATGTGAGTTCGAATGCCTTATTACTGAAGCTCATGGAACTCCCCTCCTTGGACACTCCGCCAAATACCCCAAACCCTCTGCTGCAGATGCCTCACTATCATCTTTTCTCATCCCTCCCTACCCCTTGGAATCACCCCTCAGATGACTACAGTTTCTTCTACCTAATTCAGCACCCCCACAACTCCAAAGGTGGAAAAAACTCTATTCCCAGGTTCCTCCAGGAGAGGAGACCAACTTTTTTCTCCTCTCATACCCCCAAAATACAGATGCCTTAAAAATAAGCCTGTGGCTGGGTGCAGTGGCTCACACCTGTAATCCTGGCACTTTGGGAGGCCGTGGCGGGTGGATCACTTGAGATCAGCATTTCAAGACCAGCCTGGTCAACATGGTGAAACCCCGTCTCTACAAAAAATACAAAACTTAGCTGGGTGTGGTGGCGGGCGCCTGTAATCCCGGTTACTCGGGAGACTGAAGCACGAGAATCACTTGAACCTGGGAGGCAGAGGTTGCAGTGAGCCAAGATCCTGCCACTGTACTCCAGGCTGGGCGATAGAGCAAGACTCAGTCTCAAAAAAAAAAGCCTGCGACAGGCTGACTGTATGCCACATTCCTCTTCAGACGCCTGACCTTAGGTGTGGCGGCCACTTGACATCACCTCCTTAAGCACCCTGTGTTCCCTCAACAGACTCAGGTGCCAGGTCTTCAACACACTTAGATTAGACTTCACCGCAGAGCTCCTGTGCTAGACCCCCGCCTCTCGGTCACTGATAAATGGTATCATTATACAGCCCAGGCCCTCCTCCTGGACTACGATCACCAGATTAAATGAACTATACATTTCAAATGCTCCATGTGGCCCTTGGAGCACTTGATCCCCTGTTCCCCTCTTTGTCTGCTGTCCCTGATCACCCTTTGTCACTAGGTTAGCCTTATCTTGCGGACCCTCCTCCTTCAGTGACCTCTCTTCCTGCTCAGGTGATGTGTAGGGAGCCCAGCCCCCAGGAATCTTACGACGCTCACAGCCCTCCACACCTCCGAGTCCACGGGCCCCTCAGCAGCACCCCAGCCTTTGCCAGATATTTCCGCTGTGCACGTGGTACCCTCTTGAACCCCTCCAGCCGCTGCCAGCTCTGGTAACTTGGTTACTGAAGATGCCACAGCACAGAAATATCGACCAACACCTCCCTGGTCACATCCACGGAATCAGAGCAAGATTTCCTTTCCACTTCTGTTCCAAAATAAAAGCCATCACTTGGCTTCTGCTTCTCTCTTAATGACTTGTTCCTGCTCTGTTCTATGCCTAGAAGTCATTAACTATATGGGAGAAAAATACCCTGAAGTCAGAAAAGATAAGAGGGAGAAATGCCAAAAATATTTCGTGGACACAAGAAAAGGAAAAAATCAACAATTGGTGAACTGGTGGGTTTGAAGACCACCCAGTGGACCAAAGATTGGAGAATAAAGCAGTCTAGCTAAAGACGAGAAGGGCTTGGATTAAGTATCAGAAAGCTGCTCCCAATTGTTCTCAGAATTTTACCATTATTTTATTGTCATTGCCTCCTGCCTCTAATCTGCTGTCCTGAACAAAACCAGGAGAGGTGTGGGAGAGAAGGATGTGAGTCTGCTGTCTCTGGCCCTGGGAGGTGAAACTCTGAACCCGGAGAGGCAGTCAGTCAGCACTGATGGCAACCGGTAACTCTGATGCTGAACCCTGAGGTACAGAGATGGTAATCAGAGGCAGAGAGCCATGCCTGCATCTCCTTTGGGAGTTGTGACCTGGAGCCCATGAGGGAGGGAGGGTCAGTGAGTGAGCATGAAGCAGAGATGGATATTTAGGAATGTCGGCCTCAGTGGCCCTCCTAAGAAAACCATGACACTGGCCAGACTAATGCAGAAGCCGAGGTGGAAAGAGTGCTTGTGAATAGCTGACGTCTTGGACGACTTGTCTTCTTCTTGCTGGGCCATGTCCACCACCTGCCACATCTCACCCACTGAGGAGGCCACAAAGTGCTCTTCGAACTGTTCTTGATTCTGGTCTGGAACAGGGGAAAAGGATGAGGACTGAGCCCTGACTCTGGCCTGAACCAGAAAGGAGAAGTTAGAATAGGAAAAACACGTTGAAGCCTAGGGCTGCAGTCCCAATTGCCCATATCCTTGGCCTTGACCAGAGAGGGGATGCTCTTTCTAGAGGTTTTTTCTGCTCTGTGTTCAACCACAGCCCCAACTCACACACACACACACACACACACACAACACCATTCCTAAGGCTAGCTGCCTCCTCTAGGGTTTCAGCACTGGGGGAGTCAGGGGCCACCTTGAAACATGACAAAAGCCAGCCAAATGCATCATGCTTACACACACAGAAGTTGCATGCAAGCTCAGCTGGCCCGTGGTGTTCCTTGACACTATTATTTCACATGATAACCATCAGCGGGTGGAGTTACCCCCAATAAACCAGACCTACGTCAGGTCTCACCCTAGCCTCATTCAGTGACCTGGGGCCCGCCTTCACACAGACCTGACCCTGAGCCTCCAGACTCTCCTATCTTTTTTTCTACCTACCTGCAGAAGGCGTTTTCTCTGTCCTGCTCCCATCTTTTTTTCCACCTACCTGCAGAGGGCGTTTTCTCTGTCTGGCTCCCATCTTTGGGGCCTGGGATCCCGTTCAGAGGCTTCACCTGCAGCAGCAGCAAGATGGGAACCAGGAACGCTGCCCTGCAGAGCTGGGAGGCCAGGGGAGGCATGAACCTGCCCACTCACTGCCTTCAGCCGCCCCCTGCTCCCAGTGACCAGCAGGATCCATGCACCTCCTGCCCAATTCCTGTCCTGGCCCTTACCCCTTTGCAGAGGCATTTTCTCCCCTTCCCTTCCATAGGACCTCTGACTTCACATGTTCTGTGACATCACAGCCATGGGCCTGACCTTCATTCCGGCTCACTAGAGCATTCCATGGCGAGGCACGAGAATGGAGCACAGCCCACAGGCATGGCAGAGGCTTCCAAGGTGAACACAGTGGGTCATCCTGTATTTAGTAACAGAAATGACTTAAGAGTTTGCAAGGTACATTCACATCCATTACACCATTAGATCCACGTAACAGCCAGGACTGCAAAATCATTGTGTTCTCGTATCCATTATATGCATGAGGAAACTGAGGCTCAAAGAAAAAATGACTCTCTCCCTCAAAATCACCCAAATATTAAGGGACAGAAAAGGACTCTTGATTAACTTTTACTTTTAAATATGATATCCCACTATTCCATGTGACCTTTCTGTAACAAGAGTGGTTTGCATAGGATGAGGCCCAGAACAGACGTGCCAGCCAGGATTCTCAAGTTGTGGGCATGAACATGCTGCTCTACATGAAGCATGGGTCTACCAGAAAATAAAGATGGGAGGAGCATAGGGCGAGGATGGGCAAGGGCACAGAGATAGGGAAATAGAGGCAGGCATAGACAGACAGAGACAGAGGCATAGAAAAAGAGAAAGAGAGAGACAGAGACAGGCAGAAACTGAGGGGTAGAGACAGAGAGAGATAGAGACGCAGAGACAGAGAGACAGATGAAGAGAGAGTGATCAGAGAGAGAGAGAGACAGAGCAGGGTGCCTTGCAGCCAGTAGAACCCATTCACACCCTCTCTTCACCCTCCCCGGGTTTTCCCCCTTTTCTAGCCTTTGCCCTCTTGTACCACCAGGCTGAAACAGCCTCTTCTTTTATTTTACACCTTTCTGTACTCTTAGACAGAAAGAAAAGGGTGTTAGAGACTCATCTCCAACCTTATTGCTTGGCGGAAGAAGTTAGAGTCTGCAGAGAAGCCGCAGTGTGGCAGGGAGTCTAGGATCCCAAATAACAGATCTGGAAGAATCCTACCTCAGTACCTGGATGCGCCTCCTGCTCATGAGCCTGGCGAGCACAGATCTGTTGGCAGCAACCGGCTGTGGGTAATCACCCCCAACTGCTTCTTGGGCAGAGATGGTTGGAGGGTTGTGAGTCAGGGAGACAGAATGAAGGCCTTTTTTCAAAAACCAGCAACAGAGACGTGGGCCATGAGACGCAGAATGGCTGCTAAGACAGGTAAGAGGAGACTTTAGTCACTCCTGAACTCTCATAACCAGTTCACACTGCTCCTGCTCATCCATGCGTACCAGACCTGAATGAAACACCACAGGCAGGTCCAAGGACACTGCGGAGACAGGCACCCTTTCTGCAAGAGTGAACTGCAGACAGAGAAACACACAAGGAGATGCTTTCCCACAGAGGTTACTTATGTTAGCAGACATGCCCACATGGATGCTGTCTCGCATACGGCAGACACCATCTCTTACACTTCCTGATGGTCCAAGCCAGATGACAAGGGACTGGGGAGTGGTACAGGAGGTCACTTGAAGGTGAGTAAGGAAAGATTCAAGTAGGCAGGTGAGCATGCTCACCCCTACCTTGAACCCATTGACCTGAGATCCGAAGAATGATGCTTGAATGGAAAAAGCCATCACTAATCTCCTCCCTCCTGGCTATTTTTGGGGGAGGAGCCTCTTGGTTTCCTGGCAAAAAGAGAAGCCATCTCCCGCTCTGTGGGAATGAATGGGTAGGGTGGCTGGGGTGAGAATTGCCTCCCGGGCAGGCTTGAGTGGAAATAACTGAGTTGTTTCCATTACTTCCATTTCCTTACCACCACCACCCACCTGACACCACCCCCGCACCCAGTGTTGAAAGAGATAAATTCTTGCAGAAAACAGGGAATCCCTTAAATACATTTTCTTATTACAAAAGTATAAAATACAGAAAAATACAAAATCCCAAAAAGGCTAATGATTCCACCATCCAGTGATAATCACTTTGTTTTTTTTGAGATGGAGTCTCGCTCTTGTTGCCCAGGCTGGAGTGCCATGGCACGATCTCGGCTCACCCACAACCTCCGCCTCCTGGGTTCAAGTGATTCTCCTGTCTCAGCCTCCCGAGTAGCTGGGATTACAGGCATGTACCACCACACCCAGCTCATTTTGTATTTTTAGTAGAGATGGGGTTTCTTTCTGTTGGTCAGGCTGGTCTCGAACTCCCGACCTCAGGTTATCTGCCCGCCTCGACCTCCCAAAGTGCTGGGATTACAGGTATGAGCCACTGCACCTGGCCACAGTTAGTTTTAAGGTATATTATTTGAATCCTTTTCTTTTATTTATTTATTTCTTTTTTTTTTAGACAGAGTCTCTCATACTGTCACCCGGGCTGGAGTGCAATGGTGTAATTTCGGCTCACTGCAACCTTCACCTCCTGGATTCAAGTGATTCTCCTGCGTCAGCCTTCTGAGTAGCTGGGATTACAGGTGGCTGCCACC
>NW_012115154.1:11337211-11369697 GCF_000951035.1 Colobus angolensis palliatus | reverse complement strand
TTAGTAGAGACGGGGTTTCACCATGTTGGCCAGGCTGGTCTCGAACTCCTGACCTCGTGATGCACCCACCTCGGCCTCCCAAAGTGCTGAGATGACAGGCATGAACCACCGCACCTGGCCCTGAATCCTTTTCCTAGATGGCTGTGGCCACGTGGGGTGGGAGTGTAATTCTTAAAAATGGAGGTCTAGGAATTATGTTCCCTCCTCCTTACTATGTTAGAATAAGAGGTCAGGCTGCTTTGGTGTGAAGGGTTCTGGGACCTGACGGTGTAGTTTGGTGCCCCCAACCCAGTTCTCCCGGGTGCCTGGAGCCATTACTGACCATGCATCAGCGGCAGGGAAGCTGTTCTCTGAAGGGGAGAGTTTGCAGGTGTCCTCACTTGCAGAAAGCTGAGAGAGGCATGAAAAGAAAGGAGAGAAAAGGAAAAATAGAATGGTAATGTTGAATACTACAAGAGAAAGAAACAGTAGGGAGAGAAGGCCAGGAGGGAACAGGAGAGATTCCAAATCTCTGGTCTACCAGCTGGGACTGCGGGGGACACCGTGGTCCTCACTCAGGCTACTTGTCCATGCCCTTCCCACTGGGGAGGACAAGGTAGGCAGAGAAGGGCAAGTGAGAGGGAGAAGGCCCAGGGATGGCGGTGGGAAGGGGAGGCCTGAGCACTGGGCCTCCCCTTTCTCTTCCCCAGACCCCTGGACAATGCCCTTGGCAGCAAGTCCCTGCACACCTGCTCTGTGCAGCTCAGACTGGGCCAGCCTCCTCCCCTGCCGGCCCCCCATGTCCCAACCCTCCTGCCCCAGGACCAGCTTTATGGGTTGTAGTTTCCTTGGCAGGTGCTCCTTTCCTGGCCTGCCTTGCTTATCAAGGCATCTACAACCCCCACCTCACCCTTATCGCTCTCTCCATCTCCTTAGACTGGAAGTCACTCCACAAGGGCGTCACCCCCAGCGAGCCAGAAAAATGTCCCACAAATTGAGCCCTCCCCACTCCCAGTGAGAACATAATTCCACTGTATCTTTTTTTTTTTTTTAACTTTTCCTTCTGGCTTTTAATAAGAAAAAGATCCAAATGTTCCCCCTTTGGAAACATCAATGAATATTAGTTCCTCTTAGTTTCCCTATTTATTTTCCTTTCAATTCTTGTCCTCTAAAGGTTATTTGGTCCGTCCGTCAATCTCAGGAGCAGATCTCTCCTTCTTACAACAAAAGAAGGGGGCAGTCCCCACTCCTCAAGACCCCCAGAGGGAGGGTCCCAGCATATCCTCACATTGGTCTCTCACATCTTTATGGCCAAAAGATTCCCAAGAAGTAATAAGTTCTGGAGAGTGGTTTGGAGCTGAGATCCCAAGTTCATGGCCAGTTCCAGTCTCACCACTAGCCATGGGGCTTGGGGCCAGCACACCCAAGAATTCTCACACAGAGAATTCTTCCTTGTTCTCATTTACCTGATAGGTCTATTGAGTGAATGCAATTCAATAATATTGATGTACCTCTTTGAAAACAATGAGAACATAAATACAAGCTATCATATACAGAAGTCCTCTCTTAACCTCAGGGTATACATTCCAAGATGCCCCAGTGGATGCCAGGAACCTTAGATAGCACCAAACCCTGTGTATACTATCTTTTTCCATATATATACATACATACATACATATGATAAAATTTAATTCATAAATTAGGCACAGTTAAGAGTTTAGGCCAGGCACAGTGGCTCACACTTGTAATCCCAGCACTTCAGGAGGCTGAGGCAAGCAGATCACCTGAGATCAGGAGTTTGAGACCAGCCTGGCCAACATGGTGAAACCCTGTCTCTACTAAAAATAAAAAAATTAGCCGGGCGTGGTGGTAGGCACCTGCAATCTCAGCTACTAGGGAGACTGCAGAAGGAGAATAGCTTGAACCTGGAAGGTGGAGGTTTCAGTGAGCCGAGATCACACCATTGCTGTCCAGCCTGGGCGACAAAAGTGAAACTCTGTCTCAAAAAAAAAAAGAGTTTAACAGCAATGAAACAAAATAGAAAATTATAATAATATAAAGTTATGTGAATGCTCTCTTTCTCTCTCTCAAAATATGTTATAGTGCTGTACCCACCTATTTTCCAACTGTGGCTGACCTCAGGTAACTGAACCGTAAGAGAGTGAAACTGTGGATAAGGGAAACTACTTAATATAGAAAATATAATATAAAATATATAAAGTTACACAACATTACTCATTCCTCCTGGTGTTTCATTCCTGGAAAGAGTCCCAAACATGGAATCACGATTTCTTTGTCGTCTACCTTTGCCCAGTTTCTGCTGTTCAACCTCCACAGTAACTCAGGGCTCCTGGGGGCTCCTCTGGCCTGCCTCCCCAGGTACCAGAGAGCCTGCTTGGTGATGCTCCAGGAAGCTGGCTGGTCACAGTCATGAGGAATTCTAACAGAGAGGGGTTGGCCTGGGAAGAGGGGTACAGAAACCCTCCTTTGAGATGCAGGGTTGAGGACAGAGATGAGAAGACACATAAATAGGAAGCTCTGAGAAGAAGCCCGGGGGGTCTCTTGAGCCCACTTGTGGAAGGAGGATTGGCAGTGATTGAGTACTTGTGACACATGCTTTACAGATGCTCCTGTGAGGCAGCATAGCTGTTACCCCAATTCCACAGGTTAGGAACTGAGACTGCGAGGTCTCACCTAACTGTAAGGGATAAGAGTCAGGATTTGTACCAGGCTCTGCCTGACTCTTGAGCTGGAGGTCTTTACTTCCTTCTCTCCTTCATCCAACTAACCGCGCACCTTGTTTGTGGACCCACCTTTCATCCCTTTTCTTTTCCGAATTCCTCTGCCCCACCCCTCAGCTTCTCCGGGTCTCAACCATCCCAGCCCACAGTTAGGAACCTTCTTTCCCCTCCTCCTTTTCTTCTCCAGGGTGGTTCTGTGGCCCTGGGGCTCAGCTCTGCAAAGAGCTCCTCCCCCTCCAGGAAAAGCACTCCTCCCCAGATAGGGCAGTCAGTCCCGTCAGCGCACCTGCATGCACACACACCACCTCACAACCACACACTGCATGCACAGACATACACCACAGCCACACACTGTGCATACACGCACACCTCACAACCCACGTACTGCATGCACACACACACCCACAAGCTGCATGCTGCATACACAAGTCATACAGGAGATAAACTCAGAGTACCAGCCCCAAACAGACCCCATCTCTTTCTCAGTTGCTGTCATCCTAGACCTGTTTCTTTCACCACATTTCTATAATCTGCCAGTGCCTGCAAGGAGAAGCATGGGGGGTTTTCTATCTAAGGCAGAAGGGCCTAGGAGCCAACTCCAGAAACTTCTGCCCTCCTTTCCTGTCAGAGAACAAGACTGGGACCAGCACCTGGACAAGCTTCATATGCTGCAGCAGAAGAGGTAGGCTTCCCAGAAAGATTCCTGGCCCTACCGCTGTGATCATCAGACCTTCTGACCCACCTGGGCCTGCTTCCCGAATAGAGCACCCCAGAATTCAGTGCCAGCCACTCGGACACACCCTTTCCTTCCAGCCCACCCACCCAATTATGGAATCCCAGCTGGCCCCTTTTAGTGGTGGTGGAGGACGTGACTTTGGGCCACACAGGGAAATCTTGAGGGTAGACCTAAGGACAGAGGCAGAATGACAGCCGAGGGGGAGTGAGAGGACCAAAAAGGACCAGAGGGAAGAAGCCATGGTGTGTGGGATGGGGAGGGCAGGCAGAAGCAGGCTGCTGGAGAAGGGAGGCACTCCTATGGGTGGTGGAATCACTATGAGGAAACACCATTCATTTGAATGAAAGTGGATTGTGTGGGAAAGGGGAGGAGAGCTTTGGGGTAACACTGGGTGCTGACCAGCTGAGGAGGGCAGCTCAGGTGACACTGGAGGGTTCTGAGTTCAGTCCATCTGCCTTTTATTGAGTCTACTGTGTGCAGAAGGGTGCTAGGTCCCAATGACACAAAGATTGAATGAGACTTGTGCCTGCTCCTGGAGAGCTCTCAGTTCGGGCAGGGCTAGCACACCTGCAGGTAAATCATTTCATGGCTTAGCCCTGAGGTCCAGTCCCAGGAAGAGCAGCTGGGGCAGGGACGAATCCTATGGGCAGCCTCTGCCTCCAAGTGTTTTGGGGCTTGCCTCCCGCCCAAGAGCTGCCTGAGGGGTGAGGTTGATGAGCAGACATTAGCAGTCACAAAGGTCTCCCCTGTACTCCAGAAGATTCCTGTGCTTGGTTCAATGCCCTGCTGTCCTCGTCTTCAAATTCTTAATAATTTTGAACAAGGGGTCCTGCATTTGCAGGTTTACATTGGGCCTGGTCCCAAGTCCCTCTGAGCCCTCATACTGGCAAGCCCTCTGCTTCCTCACCTCCCCATCCAATACCTGCAGTGGAATTTTCACCTTACTGCTTTAGAGTGGGACCCCTGGGTCTCTGAGAAAGTGAGCCTCCAGCCTGAATCTGGACCCTCTGCAGAGGGGCAGCGGGGCTAGAGGGCCAGGGAGGCAAGGGCTTTCTTTGTGCAGTGGCCTCAGGATGGGGATGAGTTTGCAATCTCAGCCCTGACCACTCTGGGCTGGTCAGGGACACTGGGCTCCCTGGGACTGATTCCCTGGGTGAGAAGGGGCAGGGAACTGACTCCTCACAATGGCCCTTCCTAGGAGCACTGCTCTAACAGGTAAACCCAGGCCCCAACTTTAGATTAAAAGCTTCTTCTTTAAATGAAAACACTTTGGCTGGGTGCAGTGGCTCACACCTGTAATCCCAGAACTTTGGGAGGCTGAGGTGGGTGGATCACCTGAGGTCAGGAGTTCGAGACCAGCCTGGCCAACATGGTGAAACCCCGTCTCTACCAAAAATAAAAAATTAGTCAGGCATGGTAGTGGGAATCTGTAGTTCCATCTACTTGGGAGGCTGAGGCAGGAGAATCGCTTAAACCTGGGAGGCGGAGGTTGCAGTGAGTTGAGATCACACCACTGCACTCCAGTCTGGGTGATAGAGTGAGACTCTGTCTCAAAAATAAATAAATAAATAAAATAAAAACATATTTTCTCTCTGGCTCCTGGGGCTATTGGAAGAGAAGGATTTAGAGGTGGGGACCTCAGAGGAGCCACTTATCGGCCTGTCCTTTCTGTTCTTCCCCCCACACCCTGTGCTTGTCTTTGGGACCAATAAACATATGTCTAGTCAGAGAGGTTCCAGCTTTATCTCTTGTTGGATTCAAATCTGGGTGTGGTAGAAACAAAGATTAATAGAGGTCCTGTAGAATGAATATCTCAACCTGTTTTGCCTTGAGACACCCAAATAAACAAGCTGTTTAGACCCTTGCATCTAAGGGTGTCACGCAGAAGAAAGATACCCTGTAACTCACCCCACAACTCTCCACCCCCTGCAGGGACCTGTATCTAAATAACTGGAGGAGGCTGTGCGCAGTGTAATCTCAACACTTTGGGAGGCTGAGATGGGTGGATTGCCTGAGCTCAGGAGTTTGAGATCAGCCTGGTCACATGGCAAAACCCTGTCTCTACTAAAAATACAAAAAATTACCTGGGCATGGTGGTGCGTGCCTGTAATCCCAGCTACTCGAGAGACTGAGGCACGAGAATTGCTTGAACCTGGGAGGCAGAGGCTGCAGTGAGCTGAGATCGTACCACTGCACTCCAGCCTGGGCAATAGAGCAAGACTCTGCCTCAAAAAAAAAAAAAAAAAGCCTGAGGGAATAGTCAGAACTTTAGTGCCTCACAAATTTGAAAATGCCTAAGAAAGATCTAGCAGTTGGTCCATTCCTCCTCCCTCTCTGTTTTGGTCTCCCAGACTCCCCTTGGTTAAAGATAGTAGGTTCAGCAGGCCCAAGAGCAGGGGGACCGCAGATGGAAGTGCCCTCTGTCCCGCTCTCCAACTATCCAGGATCTGAGATGGTTACTCTGGTTAGATGAGTTCAGCCAAACCTAGGGGCCTCTTCTTAGAGACTCTCACACCACTCTTTCCAGACCACAGGTTCTCTTCCTATTAACTCTTCCCCTCCAGCAGAGCTTCAGGGGCCACCCTCACAGGAGAATCACCATGAAGTGAATTGCAAGGAAGGTCCTGGGGCTGACCCTTGCCCAAGTCCACCCTCGGTCATTCGAGTCCAGTAGGCACTTCTTTCCAATTTGTCACTGCACACTGTGTGAGTCACATTGGTCTTAAAGAATGTCTCAGATCCCCTTTGCCCTTGGCTTCATTCTGCTCTGTCTCTTCCAAACTCACGTTCACCTTTCCCCAGGATTCTAGAGTCTCCACTGCTTCGAGCAGCCAAGGAAAATGACCTGTCTGTTCTTAGGCAACTTCTACTGGACCGCACCTGTGATGTTCGACAAAGAGGTGGGATCTGGATTTAATGGGATGGAGGTGGGAGCAGAAGCACCTACCCCTCCTCCCCAAGACTTTGACTTTGTGAAATGGGGCCTTGGAGAGTGTCTCTGGAGCCTGAGGCCCCTTCCTCAAGGGAATCTGAAAAGTGTCTAACATTTCTGTCTTACTCTACTCCAGGAGCCCTGGGGGAGACGGCGCTGCACATAGCAGCCCTCTATGACAACTTGGAGGCAGCCTTGGTGCTGATGGAGGCTGCCCCAGAGTTGGTCTTTGAGCCCACCACATGTGAGGCTTTTGCAGGTAAGGAGGCTACACAGTAATTCAAGGCGGAAGCTTTGAGATGGAGGGTGTGCTGTTATCTCTTAAAATTGGCTTCTGAAGGATGGGTTGGGGTGGGGTGATAGAGGGTCAGGAGAACAGGCTCAGTTGAGTTGGGAGAAATGCAAATGTCTTGGTCTTGGCTTTTACCAATCTGTGGCTTCCTTTAGCATTTCCTTTCAATCCTCCCACAGTCCCTGTAGGACCTATCTCAATTTCTTTCTCTCATAGCAACACGAGAACGATTGTATTCATAGCAATCCCCTACTGGCTACCAATAACTGAGGGGTAGGTCAATGAGCAGAGCAGCCTGAAGGACAAATTGCTCTCAGTCCCAGGCCACCCTGCCAAGTCCGGGGCACAAGTCTATGCAAAGATCTATCAGTAACGTCCTGAGAGGGATGGTGGGGGATGCTGTGTCCCTGAGAGAACTGGGGACAGAGGCAGACCCCTAATGATGGCTGTCTCTGGGCCAGGCCAGACTGCACTGCACATTGCTGTTGTGAACCAGAACGTGAACCTGGTGCGAGCCCTGCTCTCCCGCAGGGCCAGTGTCTCTGCCAGAGCCACAGGCACTGCCTTCTGCCATAGTCCCTGCAACCTCATCTATTTTGGTGAGAGCAGGGTTGGGCTTGGAGGATGGTTGGCTGGAGAGGCGGGCAAGGCAGAGGGAGGCCAGGGCAGGAGGTTCCTGCCTTCAGCTCCATCTGTTGGGCAGCTGGGATGGGCAGCCCTTCTAGGGCTTAATTAAGCCAGAGGCCAATTCCCCTGATGATCCTTCCTCTGGTTCTGCTGGAGGAGTGTCCCTCAGCCTAGAGCTGAGATGTAGGGGATGAGAAGGAGGCCATTACTTGGGGGAGACTGCCCACCCCATCCTGCCATCCTGTGCTCTCCTGCCATGGATCTCTCTGTGTCCACAGGGGAGCACCCTTTGTCCTTTGCTGCCTGTGTGAACAGCGAGGAGATCGTGCGGCTGCTCATTGAGCATGGAGCCGACATCCGGGCCCAGGACTCCCTGGGTAAGAGCTGGGATGGAGAGGGGAGCTGAGATGCTGCAGGGAGTGAGGGACATGGTGAGGAGAGGGACTGGGACCTTCAGGAAGACCCCAGGGTGGGGATGGGGACATCAGGGACTTTAGGCCAGTGGCCACATGATACCCTGTGTCCTCCCCAGGAAACACAGTGTTACACATCCTCATCCTCCAGCCCAACAAAACCTTTGCCTGCCAGATGTACAACCTGCTGCTGTCCTACGATGGACATGGGGACCACATGCAGCCCCTGGACCTCATGCCCAATCACCAGGGTCTCACCCCCTTCAAGCTGGCTGCAGTGGAGGGTAACACTGTGGTGAGAGACACTCCCCATCCCTGAGGTGTCTTTCTAATGACCCTCAACCTACCCCCTTGCCCTGGGAGAAATAGAGGTGAAGGATCCACCTTTCTCTAAAATCTCTTTTCCCCAAACTGCTCAAAGGGATGGTGGTCCCTTGCTTCCTATTCCACCACTGAAATCTTCAGCTTCGTGTTCCTTGGCTCAAGAGGATTTGAGAACCTCACGTTAACGCATGTGCTATGGTAACCCAAAGCTCTAGCTTCCTTTGCCTATTTTCTTCTTTCTGAGCTTTCTAGGGTTGTGGAGCAGGAAGATGACAAAAAAGGGGAAGCTTGTAGATGCAGAGGTTTGCTGATTCCCACTGTCTGTCTGTCTCAAGGGGTGGACAACTGGCTCCATGCAATGGAGTTGTTCCCCTTGACCACCTTCTCACACATTGGCCCCCTCACTCATCCTGGTGGTCTCACAGATGTTCCAGCACCTGATGCAGAAGCGGAGGCACATCCAGTGGACATATGGACCCCTGACCTCCATTCTCTACGACCTCACAGAGATTGACTCCTGGGGAGAGGAACTGTCCTTCCTAGAGCTTGTGGTCTCCTCTGATAAACGAGAGGTATGGATGCCAAGGAGGATCAGGGCTGTTATGTGAGGGAATTTAGTGTTTGTGCAGATTCTGTCCACTTACTAAGATCCTGGGCCCGAGGCACTTCCCAGCCTTATAATAGGTGGAGATGAGAATAGTCTCCTGGGACTTGGGGAAAAGTCCAATGCACATTCCTCTCCGGAATCCCCTGTCTCTCTGCTTAGCTCCAGTCCCTTCTACCTACCTTTCTCATTCTAACATTTCAGATGAGAAACTCCAAATAAGAGTTGTTTCCTCATATTCATTCATTGGTTCAGCATTGATATGGTTTGCATTTGTGTCCAAATGCAAACATTTCATGTCGAATTGTAATCCTCAGTGTTGGAGAAGGGGCCTGGTGGGAGGTGATTGGTTCTTGGGGGCAGACTTCACTCTTGATGCTCTCGTGATAGTGAGTTTTCACAAGATCTGGCTGTTTAAAAGTGCGTGGCACTCCGCCTGCTCTCTCTTCCTCCTGCCCCGGCCATGTAGGATGTGCCTGCTTTCTCCTTGGCCTTTTTCCCTGATTGTACATTTCCTCAGGCCTCTCCAGAACCTGTACAGCCTGCAGAACCATGAGCCAATTAAACCTTTTTTATTTATAAATTACTCAGTGCCAGGTAGTTCTTTATAGTAATGTGAGAATGGACTAATGCAAGCATATTGAACACCTGCTGTGTGTCAGGCACTACACAAGAAACAAACAATACAGAAATAAATACAACACAGTTCTTGTTCATCAACTTCCTCAATTCTCAGTCCCTGCCCTGAATAATTGCAACAGAGTATGACATATGCCATAATAGTTGTGTGTACCATGCATGCAGACAGCCACATTGAGGTAGAGTTAATTTGGCTTGGATAGACCAGAGAAGATGTCACAGAGGAAATGCTGGGGCTGGATCTTCAAGGAAGAATTGGGAGTCACCAAGAAGATGAGAAAAGAAAGAGCTTTTTAGAGAGGGAGCAACATATAGACCATTCAACAATGGTGGGTTGAGTGAGGTGAGGGAAAGGAAAATTTGCTGAAGACTGCAGTAGAGAGGAGAAAAGACTTCCAGGTTTCAGGTCACTCCATGAGAGTGCCAAGATACGGTTTTTGCTTTTTATCTGCCATGTGAGAATTTCCCAGGAACCTTTATAGAGCCAGAAAACATGAATGATTATTAATACTAACGAATAGAAGAAAAGTTGAGTGGCCAGTTTGTGAGATCTTCCTCAGAGAATATCCCTGGAAACAGATATACCTTGAGCAGGATTTCTTAGGTATTGAAAGCACAATCCCACTGTGTGGATATCGCCACCACACATCCTTGGTCTTTGATTTAAGCTATTCTCAATATTCTCCAGCAGGTTTCATACATGTCTTGGGCCACTTGCTTTTTTCCTCTGTAAATCTTCCTTTCTAGCTCCCTTTCACATCCTTCACTACCTTCAGCTGTAGTTCAGAAGACCTAGACTCCTGCCTTAGGACAAAAATAGAGGCTTTCTGACTGGGGATCCTTCAGCTTCCTGCCCTACACTGCCAGGCATGTCTGGAAACTGCCCACTGTCTCTCTTCTCCCCTCCAGCTTCAATAGAAAAGGTATTCATGCTGTTAATGGCTAACCACTCTACTGCGCTTTGAATCTGCCTCTTTCTAATTTCTCAGATGCCTCCTCCCATCCATCATCCCCTCTCCTGTGTATCTTTAACATCTCACTGGCTGCTTATATCAGAGCACCATCCCACCCTCCCACATCCTACTGCCTGTAACCTCCATTGCTTCTTTCCAGCCCAACAATACTTCTAGAGCAAATCTGACCACTTCCCTGCTTGAACTCCCCAGTTGCTTTCTGTTATATTTAGGAAAAAACAAAAATACAAACTTCTTACCTTGGCATTTACGATGCATGATGATCTGGCCCTTTTCTTCCTCAGTCGTTATCATTTCTGACTACCACTCCCAATAGATTCTCCCCTCTCCCCAACCGCATCTCAACTGCAAATGGGCAATGGTTTCTTGGACCTTCCTGACCTGGCAACTGCTGCTACCTTATGGTATGACTCTCCCTTTACTCAACTAACTACTCTCCAACTTACTCTCCTAACTCTCCCTTTACTCAACTAACTACTACTCATCCTTTAAATCCTCTTTGGTGCTATGGTGCCTTGTGGTAACTGCTATAATTGTTTACCTGTATCACTAGCACAAGGCCCAGCCATATGCAAGAAATATACTAGTTGTCCATCAAAGAAGTGACTGACGAGCTGAATGAGTGATGGTTGCCGCCCTGCCTCTTCTGGTACCCAGTAGGATAAACAACATCCTTCTGTGTTGGTCATCCCAAGTTTCACTCTACTTCCACGCCAGGCTCGCCAAATTCTGGAACAGACCCCAGTGAAGGAGCTGGTGAGCTTCAAGTGGAACAAATATGGCCGGCCGTACTTCTGCATCCTGGCTGCCTTGTACCTGCTGTACATGATCTGCTTCACCACATGCTGCATCTACCGCCCCCTTAAGTTTCGTGGTGGCAACCGCACTGATTCTCGAGACATCACCATCCTCCAGCAAAAACTACTACAGGTGATTCTCCTTGGAAGGGGATGAAAGGAAATTGCATCATGGGGTGATGGTGCTGGAAATGAAGCCATGTTGCTCAGGGATAATGCCACTTTCTGGGTTCCAGAAGGTTTAGGCTCCTAAACACCCAGGAGACATTAGACATGAGACCAAGAGGCCAGAGGTGGGGTTTAATGAACACAAGAGCATTTGTCCAGGGAGATGTGGATTTTCTCACACAAACTTTGAAAGTGTGCTTGGCATGAGTAAGCCTGTGCTTTTGTGAAATTTTTTGGTAATTTACAAAAAGGATCAGGGTTTTGTAGTGGGATGTTCAAGGTAAACTCTATTGCTCCAAGGAGGAAAACTGTGCTCCAAGTCCATTTCTGAGTCCATTTTTGTTGTGTTGGGGCAACACAAACAGCCTGCTGGCCCGCATCCTCTTCTGTGTGCTGTCTGTATGGGCCCATGGGAATAATGTGTCAGCTGTCTGACTGCCTTTCAGACACTCTGCAGAAGGATGTCTGGATTGGGTATCAGGTTGAAGCAAATACTCTCTGAGGCTGCATTTATTATTGTGGGCCTGACATTCTGTGTTGTGGTGGCCAAGGGAAAACTAGGGTGAGGAAGAAGACTTATTAGAGGTACAGAGTAAATACAGAAATCTGCTGTTGAAGAAAGTAAACCCTCCTTTTAGTGCAACACAAAGGGTAGACTCTAATGAGCACTTCTGAATATATATGTTGAACAAATATAGCTACATTTGGGGGGTTGAGTCTTTGTGGATTACTAAAATTTTTGTCCTGGTGAGCTGAAAATACCCAGAAGGTGATGTAGGAATGTAGCAGAAAGCAAAAGACCAGGAAAAAGAATTTTGCAAAGTAAGTGAGAACTAAGTGATTGGAGATTTATCTCAATGCAGGAGAGAGCAGTCATAGGTATAGCTCAGCCTGGACTAGGAAGCAGGATAGTTTGGGTCAGAAAGAGAATACAAACTTTCTATAGCCAAGAAGCAAAAACCATGAGTTGGTTTAGACCAAAGACAGCGGTATACACAGAGAACAGGGCAAAGAGCCCCAGTGAACCCCATGACAGATAGAGACACTCCATCTCTCCTGTTTCTAGAATTGCCTATATATATATATATATGCAGTGTGTCGTGTGTCCAGATCCACTGCCTCTCACCAAGTAGGGCTTGCTGCCTGGGGAAGACAAGCCTGAATGTGTTAGAGATGCTGGAAGCAGTTGTGTTCCATACATCTCAGTCTAGGCACAAAAGTTGTCCCTGGCATGGAGACATGAGGGAAATAAGGACAGTTAGGAGATGGCAAGTGGAGGGAGGAATAATTAGAGATTGAGAAAACAAAATAAGGTGGGGATTGCTGGACTTTTCCAATGCTCCTGGCTCTATGTCCTCAGATGTGTCTTCTCCAACCTTCCTTTGTCTTAAACTTACTTGGAGATTTTCTGCATTTCGAATGTAGACAGGACTCTGGGTTAAAAGGTGAGCAATGCTGAGCCACTGATGACCAAAAATCTCCTTCCTGTGTGTCTCTATCTCTTTGGGACTGGGCTAGTTATGTACAAACACATTCATTTGATCCAGATATTCTATATTTAAAAGATCACCTCCTTTGCTTCAGGACTCAGAAGCATAATTATAGCTGAACACCTGACCCATCCTTCTTCCTTTCTCTCTTCTGCCTTTCTTCTTGTACCTTGGCATTTATACCCTTTTGCTTTCTGCTTCAGTGAAAGCCACTTCAGCTCAAAGAGAAGACTTTGGACTTTCAGATATTCTTTTCTTGTTGGAGAAGTGGGTGGGTAAGAGGATTGAGAATGCTGCTGGAAAGGGTTAGATAACAAAGAACGCTAGTGAAAAGTCCCTATGCTTTGAGCCCTGGACCTGATTCATGGGATGACTATGTTCTTCTTATTCAGTAGTAAGCCCATTTGGATTAGATCTGAGGCTTCTAAACTTATCATTGTGATTTGAAAGATTCTGTTTTCACAGTGCACCAGATTTGTTAAATAATAGGAAATTCCTTTTTTTTCCCCTGCTGTTTTCTTACTTGAAAGTCTCAGAAAAAATGAAAACGCACAAATACAGTGTCTTGATTTGACGCATGCAATTGTTGACATATTCGTTAGCTGGTGGAGCTTTTTCTCAGATGAATGAATACTTTACTGTCCAATTATATTAATAACTCTGGGATCACAGGGATCTCAGTCACTTCAGGACTTCCTCTGCAGATCTCCTGGGATCTGTGGAAATCACTGGGCTTCAGGACCCCTAAGGTCCTTTCTAGTTTAATATCTTGGATTTTATGAGAGTAGTGCAACACCACCATGTCAGAACAGATGAGAGAAAACAAATTCCTCTGTATAAGTTAACAAAAACTACACAAAAGCTGATGTTTGTAAAGCTGGAGTTAGTTTATTTCTGTCCAATTTGGAGGACATCTTAATGACTCTAAGGTGCCTTGTTGCTCAGTTGTTAAAGTTCTGCTTTACTAGAGATCTCCCAGAACTCTATTAATTTGAGTTAACTTCTATCTCCATATATTTCTACTTGGTTTAGGCAGAGCAGCATGCACTATAGTACTAGTTCTCTTAGATTTCTAGGTGAGTAAAATGTTCAGAGTCCAGGAGTCCAGCAGCTCAGGTTTTAGCCCTAACTCTGAAATTTAATAGTTGTTTGACCTTAGGAAAATCTTACTTCATGCTAGATCTGTGATTTTTAACCCAGGCTGCATGCTAGAAACCTAGGAAGCTAGTAAAATAACTAGGCTACACCCTAGACCTAATAAGTTAGAATGTCTGAAGCTGAGGCTCTGGCCTCAGTATTTTTAAGAAACTCTTTGAGTGAGCCAAATGTTCTACCAGGGTTGAGAACCCCTGGCTTCCATCTTTGAGGTCAGTGTAGCTCTGCCTTTCCAGTCCTAGGCCCACCGCTCTGGTCATTTAGATTCCTGGAGTACTGTTCAGCAGGGGGTTCAAATTTCTTGTCACATCTCCTTTTTAACTTTTGAAAAAGATTCTCTTGAGCCCTCCTTTGCTTTTCTCTTTCCCAGAAATATTTTGCTAATCCATTAATTAAATAAACTATTATTGAGAGCCTCATACAGGCCAAACAACTGTTTCAGGTGATGAAAATTCAACAACCGTAGTCTGAGCAACACACACATAATCTCTGCTTTCTTGGAGTCTACAGACTGGTTTATATTAATCAAATGATCATACAAATAGATACTTCATTATAATCTGTGACTGTTGGCATTAATGTTATTTTTTTCTTATAATGAGAAAAGCACAGAGTGGGAAAAAAAAACTTATAGCAGGGGCCTGGTCCCTCTGGGAGGCCAGAGACTGCTTCTGAGAAAGATGACTGAGCTGAGATCTAGGTATGAATTCAATGTGAAAAGAGAGTTCTAGACAGAAAGAATGCATATTCAAAGGCCTCAAGGCAGGAGTAACCTCACCAAAGTCTAGGAACTGAAAGAAGATTCACCAGAGCACAGGGAGCTGGGGTGGGTACCTCCAGGTGAGGTTGTCCAGACAGATCCTTCCCAATTTATGTAGAGTCTTAAAGGCCATGCTGAGGATTTTACGCTTTATCCCCAGGGTAATGGGAAGTCAGAAGGATTTTAAACAGGGAAACTTACAGAGTAATTTTTGTTTTAGAAAAATTACTCTGCTTGCATGGTGAATAACAGATGTGGGGGGTGGTAGGAAGGACATGGGGAGACCAGTCAGGAGGCTATTACAGTTTAGCAAGCAAAAAATAATGATGGCTCATGCCTATAATCCCAGCACTTATTAAAGTGGCCTTATTAAAATGTGGATTCTGACAGTAAGGCTGGGTGGGATCTGAGACTTGGCATTTCCAGTAAGTTGCCAGGGGAGGCCAATGTTGTGATTCTGTGGACCATATTTTGAGTGACAAAGCATTATTCTATCGTTTAATCTTCGTAGAAATCCTAACAAGTAAATACAATCATCACCACTTTAAAGATAGTGAATCTGAGGTCAAGAGAGGTTGAATACTTTGGCAAAGACACTGAGCTAGCAAGGGCAGCACTGGGATTGGGCTGCAGGTCTGCTTCCTTTCAGAATCCTCACCTTTACACACCAGACAAGGCCATATCTCCCTCCAGAGTGATGTGCTAGGTCCCAGTCTTCTCTCTTGGCTAGCCAGCGCTTGCCACACTCACTTGTATTTACACATCTCATCTTTCCCTGTCAGGATTAGAGGCACTTGAGAAGTGCTGTGGGAGGGGATCAGATATAGAAGGATTCCCTCCCCCAGATACTGAGCTACTGGCTCTTCTCCAGTTTTGATAATTGGCACTATTTTTTGATGAGGTTAACCTACTGGCATATAAGGCAAGTCATAATTCTGTGGGAATGGGTGAAGACTCTTCAGAAGAAAGGGGTAATCTCCCAAGCCAATCCCCCTGAGAACATGCAGAGACTGGGACATGAAATTAACCCTTGGAAGGCAGTTTGACTTACATGGGAACCAGATCTCTCTCTCTTTATGGCCCAGCGGTTCTCAACTTGGGGTACACGTCCAAAACACCTACAGAACTTTTCAAGAAAATGCCAGGTTCTTGCTCCAAATTAACCCAGGGTCGGCCTGGACATGTGTGTTGTGACAAAGACTTACCACTTGATTCTGATGGGCAGTCCTGGTTAGGAACTCATGTCCAGTTAGGAAATTGGAGAAGCTCTTCATAAGAGCTAGCAGAGCTTTCTCTGAGAACTTCATTCCTTCGCAAGTCTGGAATCATGGGAAGGAAAAAGGTCTAGAGCTGGGCTTCACAACTTGTTCTGGAGCCTTCCCACTTCCCACTGGGGTGGCCTATGTTCCCCAGCCTTTCCTCATGGTACATCCCTGGCCCTTACGACCCAGTAGTGCCCCAGGCATTGCTGTGCCCTCTCCTTCTGGGCATTCCCTTCAAGGCAATGAACTCAGCTGGCTGGGAAGTGAGAGCAAATCTCATTAGGACAATTCTCAGTGATGTATAAATGCCAGCCTGCATAGGGGATTTGGTTGTCGATAGCTCCTTAAATTGCAAGCCATGTTGTGGAGTAAAAAATTCCAGTCATTGTTAGATGATATGCATTTTTAAAGGGGTGGATTGGAGTATTTTCTCTGTGCATTGTTAGCCAGGTCTGCTTAGGTGACCTTGATCTAGGAATCTGAAAATTTCAGAAAAGCACAATTAGTTATCATTCTTTTCCTCTTAGGCCTCCAGATAGGTCTCTCCATCTCCGCTTCCTGTCCTCCTTACCACACTTCTGCACTCTTAGGCAGTGCTCAGCTTGCACCTGCTGTCTCCTCTCTCCTTTTTCTTCTTCCTTCTTTCCTTTCTTACCAATTGAGTGCCTACCACATTGTGTGCATTTGTGGATAAAAAGTAGGAGGGAAGCATCCCTGCCCTCAGGAAGCTCTAAGACTACTGGTGAGACATGGGGTACCCAGACACTTTCAGTGTGATGGGAGAGGGCTGTCAATACGCAGCAGCCCCACATGTCCCAGGAGAGACATATGACCTGGGCATGGAGGGGCAGGAAAGGAGGCCCAGGAGGAGTGTTGGCCTGACCTGAGTCTTGAGGCATTGGTGAGGATGAGCCAGGTCAACAAGGTGGAGGAAGGCATTCTGACAAAGTGGCACAGCCTGCGCAGAGTCCTGACTTAGCAACCCAGAACCCCGATAGCTCAATGTGGCCGGAGCTCACACAGGGTATGAGGACACAGGGCAGGGGCCATAGTAGCGAGGATTTTGTACATCCCGTTTGGTACTCTGGTTTTATTTTTTACATTCTTATCTCACATTGAGCTTTCCTAATTAAAAGAAAATGATGTACATCGTGGTCATGACTTACAAATCAAGTGGCAGATCTGATAGAGAGCAACTGCGTCCTGGACAACCCCTCCTTCTCACCCATGTCTTACTCACGGAGGACAACCAGTTTTTCTTTCTTTTAGCTCTTCCTTCCTGTCATCACCTCCACATCCCTGGAATCAAATGCTTCTATCTCTAATTGCTAATCAAATCTAGACATTATCTAGTGAATGTCTATGATGATAAAGATTAAAGAGCACCGTCCACTGCCACCTCTCCTGCATTTCTATTCTGAAGGCATTGGGGAGCTAGCAATGATGTTAAACAGAGAAGTCTCAGGATGATATCTCTGTTTCAGAAAGATCAATTCAGAAGCATTGTAGGGGGTGGGTTGAAAAAGCGGAAATAGATGTAGCGTAAACTAGATGGTAGATGGCACAGGTTTGCCCTGAGGCAGTAGTTCTGTTAACCAAGGAAAAGGAGAACATGTCAGAGAGAATTGGGAACTGAACGAGTAGGACTGGAGAATGGGTGCCCTGATAATTTACTTTGCCAAACATAACCAGGAAACAGTGTTTTCATAAGGACCCTAAATCTAGAGAGTTGTGAATCAGCATCTCAATCTAGAAAAAAAAAAAGTCTTGAATGCAATTCCCAAAGAATAGAATTTTAAAAATTAAAAGAAACATCCATTACCAGTTTGGGCTTAGGATTTAATTCTAGGGGTGCAAGGTGGTTAATTAAAAGGGAAGCCTATTTTCACTTCAATTTAATGCCCCTTTCCATCTCTGAAATACTGAAATCTTCCTTACCTTTGCAAAGAGTATCTATTCTAAAGCAAGAGCTAACATTATATATCAGTGTGAAACACTGGAGCTGCCCAGAAAATCTAAAGAAAATCAAAGTGCTTTAAAAGCCCACTATTATCATTATTTATATTGCAACTTTTACACACATATATTATTTTTGTTTTCCAGAGACAGTAGTTTATAAAACAAAGCAAACAAAACCCTACAGAAGGGTTTGTATTCTGGTCTTGGAGAACAGCAAGGAAGGGGGCTCTCAGGAGTCTATGGCACTTTGCAGCCTGGTTTAAGGATAAGGACCCCAGGGACAGAGTGCTGGAGGCAGCTTCTCTAGGTCAGTCAGATCCCAGGTAATGCAGAGGCAAAAAATTGGGGTTTCTGAACACCTCCGTTACGCCCTAGTGAATTTGTGCAGGGGAACGCGTACTTGTAAAGAAATCTGTTGAACTGGTGAGAGGAAGCCCTAGCAGGAGAATTTGGTGACCAAAATTGTCCCCAGCATTAGAGGGTTTCACGTTTTCATTTCCTGAAGGAATGGCTGCTGTGACTCCCTGGCTTGCTTCTAGGGGCGCCCTGATCTTCCCGGCCCTCCTCGCCAGCTTATGTGTGTAGTTCTTTTCTTCCTGAGGCAAGAAAAGATCGGTAGCATTTTTTCAGACATATTGAATCAAGACACAACATTTGAAAAATAAAAATAATTTTTTACAGACACATATATGGCATAGATGTAGTTATTTCTATATTTAATGTTATTTTGTTTCTAAAGTAATGTATTTGTTGTTTATCCTCCTACTCACTACCTGACTCTGTGAAGGAGTAGGCATGTTTTACACTAAAAGACAGATGCTGTAGAAACATTAAGATAAGATAAAGAAAAAGAACACAGTCCATGAACTGAATTTCAGGAGAGAAGAGAAGGAATTCAAAGATAGTTGCTAGAGTGGAGGACAAAACCAAAACAAACAAAACAAAACAAAAACTCTGAAATTCTTTGGAAGCAAGTAAAAAAAGAAATTTTCTATTATATGATAAAGTAAAATTTACTAGTTTCTCAAGAGAGAGATATGTCAGAAAAGCTTACAGAGCATACAATGTTTTAAGCCAAAAAAAAAAAAAAAAAGTGTTGACTGATGTCTGGTCACAGGTTGTTAGACCACAGAGATCTCCACACACACAGACAGAAGCTTCTGTCCTAGTGTCTCTTGGTTCCCTATGTCAAAAGCGCTGCCTCTCACTGGACAGGTGAGTGTGCTGCTGCAGTAGCGTCTGGAGAGATGCTTACAGGTTCCAGCTGATTAGCAGAGCAGGGATAATTGCTGTTTCTTATGCTAACAAGGGATCACATTCTCTCCAGCTTAAATCATCAGCTTTCCTGCTGGCCCCAGGGGACTCTCAACTCCTTTCTTGGGTGCACTATTAGGAGATGTGACCTTGGACAACAGAGCTCCCAAAAGTCAAAAGGCTGCTTGCATGTGTTGAAATTATTTGTGCAATATCATGTGGGAATTTTCTATACGTGAACACAGTTTTCTAGAAAGAAGGTATACAGTTTTTATTATGTTTTCAAGTGAGCTCATAACTTCAAAAAGATAAGGATAATTAATGTAGGATCCTAGCACTACATCTGTGATATTGCGTAAGTTTCACCATGAAGTAACAGGCATTGAAGTAGGGTGGTCTTCATTCCACCTTGACCCTTGGACTGTACCTTCTACAACTACTGCTCAGGATAGGCAGGGACCCTTCCTCATAGTGTTTCTAGCCCCTTTTCTGCTCTTTTCCGTAATGTCAAATCATAAAACCACAGTGAATATATCTGTAGTGCTTTATGATTTATAAAGTTCATGCAAATATATCATTAATGTAAGCTTCACAATGACTCTGGGAGGTAAGCACTGTAGCCTCCATTTTACAGATGAGAAACCTCAAGTTCAGAGATTTTTCCATGAATGATTCAAGGTCTCACTAGAGGTAGTAGATTCTGGGCCCGTGAGGGAACCTGAATTCTGTGATATGTTTACAGTGTATTCTTCCCACTGGGAGCCATGATGAGTTTGGAAAAGGTGGACTTTCCACATAGCTGAAACCATCCCAAGCCACTAATACCTCTTCCTGTTGGCTCACTTGATGCTCTGAAATATGTTCTCAGCTGCTCAGTATATACATCATAAATTTCTGTTTACAAGCATCTATAGAAAAGGCGATTTTGCTGGATGGTAGCTCAAGACATTAGCATATGTGACGTCTATTAAACCTTGGATACATAGACTCCTGTCCTGGTCACAGAGTTACCCACAATGGCAAGTACAATGGGGGTGGGGTGATGCTGGTGGGAAGGGGAGCTTTCCTTTATTTTGGGTGGACTTTAGCAGCTTTCAATCATTTGCATAAAAGGATTTGACTCTTTGCCCATCAGAAAGCACTTCTTCTGAATTTCCTCACATAGGAGGCCTATGAGACACATGAAGATATCGTCAGGCTGGTGGGGGAGCTGGTGAGCGTCATTGGGGCTGTGATCATCCTGCTCCTAGAGGTGAGGTGCAGGTGGGGTCCAAGCTAAGCCCATCCCATCTAAGGCCCAGACTGAACCGCAGTCCACATTGTCTTTTTGTTTTGCTGTCCTTTCCCCAGATCCCAGACATCTTCAGGGTCGGTGCCTCTCGCTATTTTGGACAGACAGTTCTTGGGGGGCCATTCCATGTCATCATGTGAGTATCCGCTCATTCCAGCCCCCTGCCTTTCCTTGCCAGAATCTTTTCCTGTCTCCAGTTCACTCTCTGATATCTAGGCCTCAGGTCACTCTCACTCCAAGGACTTCTCTCCAGTGGACTTGTAGGTGTAACTGTATGTGTGTTTTAGGTGTAAAGACGAAGCCTGAGTGTGTGGGTCCCACCCCAGTCACCACTGTGCTGTAGGGACCTAGAATAGTTCCAGCTTCTCTCTCACTCCCTGCTCTCTGCTCCCCCAGCATCACCTATGCCTCCCTGGTGCTGGTGACCATGGCGATGCGGCTCACCAACACCAATGGGGAGGTGGTGCCCATGTCCTTTGCCCTGGTGCTGGGCTGGTGCAGTGTCATGTATTTTGCTCGAGGATTCCAGATGCTGGGTCCTTTCACCATCATGATCCAGAAGGTCAGTGCTTTCCCAGAGTTTCCTCTGCCTCAGGCACAAGACCTTCCCAGACAGAGGGATGGAGGTAGAGTGGGGCTGGTAGAACCATGGGAGCCTCCTGATCTGTTAGCGTTAGCTCCTCAGAGGCAGTGGAAAAGGAATCCTCCCACTCTTTCTCCCTTCTCTGTTTCCTGCAGATGATTTTTGGAGACCTAATGCGTTTCTGCTGGCTGATGGCTGTGGTTATCTTGGGATTTGCCTCTGGTAAGGCACCATTCCCTCTTCTACTAGATCAGCAGATCCAGTTCTCCAGAAAGTTCACTCTCATTCTTGCTCTCAGTTCTCATTTGCACTTCATTTTGCTTTTTTTTTTTTTTCCTGTTGGAAGGTGAGTCTAAAAGCACACCCATATTTATAGACCAGGGGCCACTCAGGTTGGCCTAGGAAGGTAAAGTCATGTGTTCAGGGCCAATAACATTCATGTTCACTAACTGCCTTGCACGATCTTTAAAGGAGAGACAGAAAAAGACTTTTGGTGAGAACAGGGCATTAAACAGGAAAGACTGGCCAGTCATGGATCTCAGAAAACCGTATGAACAAACAGAGATAGTGCTATGCTTAACACTCCCATGTTTGCAATTCAGAAGAGGAAACATAAAGCGCTCAACAACATATAACTTGCTTTTTTTCTATATGTGGTCATTTAAACTTGAGAAAAAATATGAAAGAATTAGAAACAGGAGATGCAGAAAAACAGCTTGGACAGTTTGAAGAATGACAGAGAAAACAAAAAAGAAGAGTTGTGAAGAGAGACTGGGAGAACAGGGACACACAGGCACCCAGTCAAGGAACAGCCAGTGAAAGTGCCAGGGAGCAAAAGAAAGGAACAGCACAGCAGGAAAACACAGGCAGGTGGAGAGAGCCAGAGGGAAGGAGAGGGTGGGTGGAGGAACAGAAGAGAGTCCTTAGGGAAGGGCAGACAGAGGAAGGCCCAGGTCTGAAAGCAAAAGGCCAGTAGCTCAAATTCAGTCCTCAGTGTCTGCAACTGATCATCTATTAGACAAGAAGAGTCACTAGATGAGCTTTAAGAGTCCCTCCCATCTCTAAAAAGCAATGACTAAGTGCAGAGGACTCCATTACTATCCTCAGGAATTTCCCGTTCAATGGGGATTCCCACAAAACAACAGACCACCACCACCACCAACAACAACAAAACAACAACAACAACAACAACAAAACCCCCACCAAAATCTGAAATGTGAAAGAGTAAAACGATGGCTTTCTGCCTGTTTGGAGTTTTCCACCCCAAGTCCTTATGTACCCTTTCCTCCCACTCCCTGGCCATCTACATCTATACATAACACAGATTACAAAATGAGGTGATGGTCGCAGAGTGGCTTTCTGTAGATGTCCTCTATCCAGAGCTCTCTAAATGATCACTTCTTGGTCATTGCACTTGCTTTTCTCTTAAATAAATAAGGAGGCAATGCTTCGTCATAGACCCTGTTTCTGCTCTCAGAATCACCTTGTGCTTCAGCTCCTTATGCAGAGAGGAGGCTTTCAAGCAGTCTGGTGCTGTCCTGAAGTTCCATTACACTCACTGCTATCCAGTAGGCTCCACCCTGAGCAGGAATCCATTTCCTATGTTGGTTCAGGTTCACTCAGGGAATGTCAGAGTGATGGAGGGTTATCTAGACGCCATCACAATAAAAAGGGGCTCTTCTTTTAGCCTGTTCATGTGTTCTGTTCTTTAAAAATTGTTGAAGATTCCATGCATTCTTATAATAACTTGCCTTTTAAGTATTTGGTTTTCTAAAATGTAAAAACCAGTTAGGTGACCTATTATCCATTATCCATACAAACACACACACTGCACACACATACAATTTTGTTGTTGTTAAATGACTGTTACCATGACCGTTACCCAGAGTGGTGAACTTAATCATAGGACATCTTAGGGTTAGACAGTTCCACAGGAAACCACGTTCATTAGTATGTAATTATCTGTGCAAGTGTATTTAGATATACATATATATCAGAGATAGAATAAGTGCTAACCATGTCCATGCTTATTGTGATAACTCCATTGTCCAATCTCCATGTCTCTTCCTGGGCGGAGCAGCATTCTATATCATTTTCCAGACAGAGGACCCAACCAGTTTGGGGCAGTTCTATGACTACCCCATGGCACTGTTCAGCACCTTCGAGCTTTTTCTCACTGTTATTGATGCACCTGCCAACTACAATGTGGACTTGCCCTTCACGTTCAGCGTTGTCAACTTCGCCTTCGCCATCATTGCCACACTGCTCATGCTCAACTTGTTCATCGCCATGATGGGTGACACCCACTGGAGGGTGGCCCAGGAGCGGGATGAGCTCTGGAGGGCCCAGGTGAGTTTATTTGTGTTAGTCTTGCTAAGAGGCAGGGGATGGAGAGAAAAATCAAAGTGGAAAATGTTATGGTGAATCATCCTTAAAAGAGTCACAGAAAAACTCAATGAGGCTGTCACCTCAACAGAGGTTTGCATAAAACTGAGGTACATGTGCATAAATGGAAGGGACAGAAGGAGGATTAAATGGAGGACAGTGGCAAGAAGTGGGGTTGTTGCTCACAGGTGAAAAGTAGACCTAGGAGTGATCCTGGAGTCCAGTGGGAACTAGAAGTGACCTTGTTCTGGCATATTCCAGTTTTCAGTTTGGACCTTATCTTCTATTTGCTTCTATAAATCCCTGTTTCTCTATGATCTTTTCTTTATATCATCATAGACTGACAAATATTAGAATCAGAAGTGACCCTCAATGGCCCTCAAGTTGACCTCCTACTTAACATAATAATCATTTACTGGTCAGAAGGTCGTTCAATATCTTCTTTAATGCTGATTAGGACCTTATTATCTTTTAAATTCAGGTAGAGGTTGGGAAGAAGGGAGTTTTCTCATATTTTTAAAGATTTTGTTGTTAGACATTCATGTTGCATTGAGCTAAAATCTATCTTCTTAAAATTTCATTCTTTGTCCCCAGTCTTTCCCTCTCATATAACACAGAACACATTATTCCATATAAGCACCATTCAAATATTTGAATACAGCCATCATTTTTCCCTTAGACTTTTCACTCATTTAATGATGATCATTTAGACCCTGCTAGGTGTTGGCAAACGCCTAGGAGCTAGGGACATGAGCATTAACACAACAGACACCATCTGTGCCCTCATGGAGCTGACGGTTTAGTTGGAAAGACAGGCATGAAGTTAATGACTTCACAAAAAGCTGTAAAATTACAGCAGCAAAAGTGCCATAGAGAATGTAAGGTACTAGAAAGAGGATGCAACAGAGGAATTGAACTGGGAGGTGAAGACGTGCTTTCCTGAGGGAGCAACATTTAAGATGAGAACCCAAAGGTGAGCAAGAACTAGCTAGTTAAAAGGAAGGAGGGAAAAGGATGCAGGTCAAGGTTAGTAGCAATTAGGACTCTTGGCTACAGGGACAGAAAACCAAACTCAAACAGACTTTTAGATTTTTAAACAGGTGGAGGAGGATGTGTTAGTTCTCGTAAATGAGAAGTTTAGAGAATTAAACTGACTTTAGAGGTATCTGGCCAGAATGTAGATCCACATCTTATACATTACATCCATTCCTCTGTCCGGCTCTCTTTTGACCTCTCTTCTAAGGCAAGCTCTCCCATCGTGTTTGTGAGATCACTTCTAGAAGCTCCAAACTCCAAAAAGAATGAGGACCTGCATTGCAATACGCAGCTCCAAGGGCCCCACTCATGTTGTGTTCTGTGAGGCTCCTGGTGCCGGGCAAAACTGTAGGCTTTAAAAGAACATCTTTCCCTCTGCCAATTCCTTCCATGTTCCATCTCATGGTAACACATTTGGGTCATAGGCACATCATTGAATCTAAGGAAAGACCAAGGACTAGATAGTGGAGGTGTTGGTGATGGTTGTGAGGGGAGGTTTGAGGGAAAATAAATTAATTAAGCAGAACTGTGTGAAGCCCAGTCAACTCAAACCAATGCACTGAAAGTGATGAGGCAGCAATTCCCTAAATGAAAACTGGGTGCTGTTACCTGAGGAAGGACGAGGCTGCATGATGGCTCAGGAAGAACAATAAACATTCCTTTCAAGGCAAAGAAGAACAGCTATCCAGGGTAAAAGCACAGAATGACTGGAAGTCCTGAGCTAGGAGGGAACTTGGTGCGATTAAGAAACTGAAAGAAGTGTGGAGTAATGAGGAAGATAGGGAGTAGAAAAACAAGAGGTGAAGAATTTGCTATTTTGAAGACTGCCACTCTTTCAGTTAGGAAGCCGTCCTGGTTCTGATCGGTTCTGATTGGACCCTTTTGTTCATGCTCTAATAGATCATGGTTCCTTTGAAACTAGAATAGTCTCCAATATGATTGGAGCAATGCGGTACAAAGCGGGACCTTGACTTTCCTTACTTGGACATAATGCTAAGAGCATGTAAAGCAGAGTCAGGTCGTTCAGTAAATATACAAATGGCCCTTATTAAGCTTGTGATCAGCTGGCACACCCACTTCTTTGTTCTATGACTCACTTATCTAAGCTTCCTAAATGTAAATGTAGGACCTTAGATTTGGTTTACTTAAATTTCTTGTTAATGATTTTACACCAGCATTCCAACTTAGTGATATCATTTTATATTGCTTCTGTTGCCCCACTTATTACATATCCCTCCCAGTTTTGTGTCACAGGCATATTTGATAAGCTTCTTTTCCACGTTTCATCTAGGTAATTAATGAGGGCTGAGCAAAGGACAGAACGTGTGGTGAACTTGCTACCAGAAATTTCCCTGCCAACTTTGCAGTCATTAATCAACCCTTTTCCTTCTTAAGATATGGATATTTAATTTGCTGAAAATTCCCTGAACAATAACAGTATCAATTCATCCCCAAGATCACAGAGATTCTATTTAATCATTTTATTTAAATCAAGATAATTGGTCCATGGCTTTTATATGACAAACAAATTGAGATTAGTTTGGAGTGACTCATTTTCCATGAGTCTGAATAGTAACGTAAGGGTCACTATTTTATTCAAAACAGTCACAAAAAATCCTCTCTCATTTCTTGATGAGTGAAACTGGTTTCATGGTGCCTGGCACAGGCTGTGGGGTGAATAGGTGGCTGTTCTCACCACCGACCTCTAGTGTCCTATCTCACTGGTTGCCTTTGGTTCCCTTTGTCAGTGGCCTCAGTGCCTCTTTGAACCTCATGGCTCTTTCAGAGTTTTTCCTGTACCTCTTGCCTCCTTCCAGGTCGTGGCCACCACAGTGATGCTGGAACGGAAGCTGCCTCGCTGCCTGTGGCCTCGCTCCGGGATCTGTGGGTGCGAGTACGGGCTGGGGGATCGCTGGTTCCTGCGGTGAGTGACGGTGTGCACATGCAAAACTGCAGATGTGTATAAGGCCACGGAAGCAAGGATGACCAACAGGTGTCCTGGAGCCTGCATTAGCTTGTCTAGGGGAGGGGGCTGGAGCTGAAGTGGAGGGGTACGAAGAATGCTGTGTGTACCTCAGGGCAGCCACGTGTAAAAGGTTGTGTGCATGTGTCCATGCTCAGACGTCAGCATGGGTTACCAGACTTGCTGTCACCTTGTTCTGAGCTGACCTTCATTTTCAGTGTACTTTTGGCTTGGATCTAACTTCCTCGTTCATATTCTGCCCTCATCTCCTGGCGTGACCCGCCTCTCTCCTCAAATTTACTTCCTGAATTGCATCTCGTCATCCTCGTGACACACTTATCTATTAGTTGGCTCTGTTTTCTTTCACATTCCCATGTATTAGTGACACACACACACACACACACACACACACACCTGTGTGTGTCCTACCACCCTGCAAGCCCTGATTGCCCAGCCCTATCTCTATCCCAGGTTAGCCTGCCCTCCAATCACCTCCCTTCACCTGATCCGCAATACTCTTCCTGTTTCAACTCTGCTCCCTTCTTTCTCCTTCCCTCTTGACCCTGCTTTCTAAATGTTCACCTCTACTTCTCCCCTGCTCATCTCTCCTCACCTGGACTGAGTCCTTTCCCCTTTCCCCTCATCAGGGTTGAGAACCACAATGATCAGAATCCTCTCCGAGTGCTTCGCTATGTGGAAGCGTTCAAGAACTCAGACAAGGAGGATGACCAGGAGCATCCATCCGAGAAACAGCCCTCTGGGGCTGAGAGTGGGACTCTAGCCAGAGCCTCCCTGGCTCTTCCAAATTCCTCCCTATCCCGGACCACGTCCCAGAGCAGCAGTCACCGAGGCTGGGAGATCCTTCGTCAAAACACCCTGGGGCACTTGGATCTTGGACTGAACCTTAATGAGGGGGATGGGGAGGAGGTCTACCATTTCTGATTAGCATCGCTGTCACTCTTGACCTTACTCCAGGTTGGCCTGGGGACAGGGACAGAGACGGAGACCTCTGCCTATGCAAGTGTCTAACTTCTGTGCCTGTTAATCATGGGAGGGTGGGACAGAACAATCCCGAAAGGGCCATACCTCACATTTCACATCAGAATTTTGGCAATGGGCAATGGTCATCTATTGTCTCACGTATTTTCTGGGTTCTTGGAAGTCCCACATCTCAAGAAAAAGGAGGTTGGCAATTAAAGATATGAGGTAGGGATGCTAGATTAATGTCAGGACCATTTCTCTTCTGCCCCACGTAGACCCTAGAAAGTAGTAAGCTGTGAGGCTTTTCTGGCTCCCCAGGGCTTATGTGGGGAGAGCCAGGCATGACATAGAGGTTGTTGCCCTTCTTTTTTTCCCAACCTCCTGTAGGTCTCTCTCCCCACTTAGCAACCAAACCCCAACTGCAATAAAATAGTCTCTTTATTCTTGCCTTCTTTAATTTTTTATTGGGGCACAATACATGTCACATAAAATTTACCATATTATCCATTTTTAGATGTGCCACTCAGTGGCATTAAGTACATTCACATTGTTGTGTAACCATCACCATTATTCATTTATGGAACATTTTCATCATTCCGAACTGCAACTCTAATCCCCATTGAACAATAACTCTCCAGTTATCTCTCTGCCCCGGCCCCTGATAACCAATATTCTGCTTTCTGTCTATGAATTAACTATTCTAGGCATCTTATATAAGTGGGATTCTGCAATCTTAGTCCAAAATCTGTGACAGTTTGTTTATTTATTCATCTACCAATGGACATTTGAGGTTTTCTACCTTTTGGCTGTTGTGAATAATGCTGCTATGAATATGGTATACAAACATCTGTTCAAGTTTCTACTTTCAAATACTATGGGCATACACCTGAAAATGGAATTGCTACACAATTCTTATGTTTAATTTTATAAGGAACTGCCATACTGGTTTTCATAATAGCTTTCACCATTTACATTCCCTTCTAATGGATGTGAAGTGGTTTCACATTGTAGTTTTGATTTGCCTTTCCCTAATGACTAATGATACTGAACATGTTTTTATGCACCTATTTATTGGACATTTGTATATCTTCCTTGGAGAAATGTCTTTTCGGTTTATTTGTCCATTTTCGAATTAGGTTTTTGTTGTTGTTGAATTGTCTTATCTTTGCTCTTTGAGGCTCACAGTCTAAAGTGTTTGCATCCTGGTATGTATGGTAAATTAGGCCTATATTTGAATGGCCTAATCATTTCTTTTCCAGGACCCTCCTGCTCTTTCCCTAGCAGTTAATCATCCTTGTGCCAGGAGGCAACAAGCTCCTGCTTGATCTCCTGACATAGCCGTCCTCCATTCCCATCCCCTTTTCCCCACACTGAGTTGTGAAAGGAACAGCAACAATAGAGGAAGGGTCATTCCTCTCCAGGAGGGAAATTAGGAATCATGTGTCCAGGGCACCCATTATAGGTGCTCATGGGCAGCCTCTTTTGTGTCTCCAGCACTATAGTTCTAGTCCTAGCCCCTATCATCCCCCTTAGCAAAAAGCCATGTCAGCTTTCAGAGGACTGTGGTCTGGGATAACAAAGAAGTAAGTGGTATTTGTGAAACCACAGACAGTTAATTCAGATGCACCAGCTCAGGACTGAGTGCCCAACAGTGAGGGATCACACAAGGTGTATACACATGCCCGCACACACTGGGACACAGTGGTGGCAGGGTGTGTAAAACTGCTCTGTCAACATCATTCTTCTTTATTCTTTTCATAGTGGAAGCGCTTTAAAACTCTGCTTCATAGTCCTTTTTTTTGAGACAGGGTCTTGCTCTGTTGCCCATGCTGAAGTACAGTGGTGTGATCACTGCTCACTGCAGCCTTGACCTTCTGGGCTCAAGTAATCTTCCCCCCCTCAGCCTCCCAAATAGGTGGCACTACAGGTGTGCACCACCACAACCAACTAATTTTTGTATTTTTTTTAGAGATGGGGTTTTGCCATGTTGCCCATGGCTAGTCTTGAACTCCTGGTCTCAAGCAATCCATCTGCCTTTACCTCCCAAAGTGCTGGGATTACAGGCATGAGCCACTGCACTAGCCCTGTAATCCTTTTAATACTTGCTTAACTTGTCTATAAACTTACATGTCTTTTGATTTGAGCCCTTGGCCTACCCCCAGATATTGTCCTTTGTCCTGGCCTGTGTACCTGGTATGTAATTAAAATTGCTTACTGCCTAGGTTTTTCACTAAAATAAGAATTACTAAGAGTTAACATTATGAATTAATGAATGTAATTAAAACTACTAGGTACATACAATGTGTATTAAAGAGGTAGGATGTGTGTGTTTTTTTTTTTTTTTGGAGAACAAATGTTAAAATAAGTCACGGGAGTGTGGTTCTTTTTTAAGATAAAGTGTTTTTTTCTAGTTTAGAGGATTTTTAAGGATTGTTTCAAGTTAACAGAAAGGACAAAAACTGAAGGTTTAAGCAAGTTGTAGAAGGTTTCTGGAAGGTTGATCTTGTATTTTTTATTTTTATTTTTATTTTTTTTTGAGACGGAGTCTCACTCTGTCGCCCAGGCTGGAGTGCAGTGGCCGGATCTCAGCTCACTGCAAGCTCCGCCTCCCGGGTTCCCGCCATTCTCCTGCCTCAGCCTCCCGAGTAGGTGGGACTACAGGCGCCCGCCACATCGCCTGGCTAGTTTTTTGTATTTTTTAGTAGAGACAGGGTTTCACTGTGTTAGCCAGGATGGTCTCGATCTCCTGACCTCGTGATCCGCCCGTCTCAGCCTCCCAAAGTGCTGGGATTACAGGCTTCAGCCACCACGCCCGGCCAAGGTTGATCTTGTAAAAGGAATTTTGTGTGTGATCAAGTTTGGCTAAAATTTTAAGGGGATTATTTAGATTTTATACAAATTGAACATTAATATAAATAGCACATTGATGCAAGGTCAGAATCTGAGCACTGTGTGAGGATAACAGGATTTTCTTGGAATATTGATCTGTTCTTTAACACACATTTGTAAAGTTTATAAAAGCCTCATGGAAATATTACCTTACAATCAAACTAATTAAAATTTGATTGATTTGCTTATAATATTAAAGTTTTAGAATAATATAGTAATACAAAAATAAAATTTGGTTTTCTCTTTTAAATAAGATTTTTGTATAATATTAAGAGATAGTAAAAGATTTTCATTTGCCCTTTGAATAAACTGCCAAAAAAAAGAAGGAGAGAGACAGATTCAGTTGGCTTCATGCTGTCTCTATTAGGTCCTGTTTTTCAGAAAACTGAGCTCTTCTTTATCAAGGAGTAAAGATTTCTGCTTTCTTTTTTAATTGGTGAGTTATCACTTTAGCTAAATGACCTACTTTATAATGACCTATAATCTCATTTTGTGATATCAAGTGCTTTAAACTTTTAATGTTTGACTAACTTTCAAGATTAAATTCTAAATGCAGTCTTTTAACCTCAAACTGACTTTTAAAGGTCCAAGAGAGACATATTTGGCTTATTTGATATGTCAAAATCATACAGGAGGCATTTCCAAATACAAAATGGTGTGTAACTTTCTTTGAGATATATTTATATAAATGTGCTATTGTTATGTGTTCCAAAATTGTATAATATTCTTATAATTTTAATACATCTTGGTATATGTTATCAGTAATAATTATAATTACGTTAAATTATTATGTGCCACAGAAATAACCAGATTTCCTTGTCAATTATATCTTTGACCGTGGATATCTTTTGTCATTCACAATTATTATTTTACTTTGTTCCTTTTCAAAAAGTTGTTTATAATCAGCTATAGGACTCTGATGATATATTAGTTCATTCCCATGCTGCTATGAAGAGATACTTGAGACTGGGTAAATTATAAAGAAAAGTTTAATTGATTCACAGTTCCACATGACTGGGGAGGCCTCAGGAAACTTAGAATCACTGCAGAATTGCCTCTTCTGGTGCCAGGAGAGAGAATAAGTGCCAAGCAATGTGGGTAACCCCTTATAAAACCATCTGTTGCCCATGTTGGAGTACAGTGGGCAACTCACTGAATGAGTGAGTTCCCATGAGAACTCACTAGCATGAGAACAACATGGGGGGAACTGCCCCCAAGATTCAATTACCTTTCACTGGGTCCCTCCCACCACATGTGGGGATTATGGGATTACAATTCAAGATGAGATTTGGGTGGGGACACAAAGCCAGACCATATCAGATGGATACTTTTAAATGCAGTTTTCTGACAGCTTTGGAGATTGTGCCATTAAAATAGAGAAAAAAAATCTTCCAGGACACTCATGGAGATCTGATGTATTCATGAGGATTGTTGACCCAGTATCAAATAGAACAGAGGTTACTTGCATGAACTGGTTTAATAGAAGACTAAAATAATTTTTGTGTGAACTTTTTGTCTGAAACATTGCTAATTCTTTTCATTTTGGGGGTTGTTTACAGCTTTTAACAATTGAGTAAAATATGCTCTTGTGAGCAAAATTTAAAGCATATTTCTTTCTCTCTACCTGGTTTCTCCAGAATTTGAAAACTATCTTTGAGTATTCTTAATTTATAACAATATAGTTATTTGTATGAGTTCAATAAGAATCTGCTTTCTTTTGTAACAGGACACAATTAGAGACTATTATTTTACTGAAGCTTTGACTAGAATGAAATATTTTCAGATATAAACAAAACAAACTGTTTTAAGGAATTGCCATTGACTTATAGAACCAATAAAAGATCCTTTAAAAAAATGGCCTTGTACCTTGCCTACACAATTCTTTTACAGGGTTCCCAACCTGTGATAAGTAAAGAATGTTACTTTCTGGCAGGCTCGGGAACCCCAGGTTATCTTGGGACTACGAAGAGAGGCATTCACCCAATTCATACAGATATCTGCAGGCACAAATAAATTCTTGACTGGGCTTGGGGCCTTTAAAAAGTCTAAACTGAGCTTCCTTAAATAAAAAAGTTTCCAGCAAAGTCAATTTAAAAAGGAAATAATTATTCTTGCTGCACTTTATACAAAGAATCGGGCCAAGTACAATACAACTAAAGCTTTTGTACAAATAAATTAGTCCTATTATGATATGTCTTTGATAAAAATGGAGGACTAAGGAGATAAAACTTAGGTTTTTTTTTTTTTTTTTTT
>NW_012115154.1:11300892-11336992 GCF_000951035.1 Colobus angolensis palliatus | reverse complement strand
GGGATTACAGGCTTGAGCCACCGCGCCCGGCCAAAACTTAGGTTTTTTTAAAAAAAAAACATATAAAACACCTATTCTTAGACCCCATCTTATCATTGTTTCTCAGTTTTATTCTTTGTTAAAATGTATTTGGACTGAATCCTAAGTTCTTTCCTAGCTACAAGTCTCCAAATGACTGTTCATTTTTTTCCCTTTTTCTTTCATTTGTTTCCATTTTTTTCTCATATGGAATCTAGAAATTAAAACTAGAAATTTTAATTTAAAATTAAATTAAAATTAAAACTGTGCTTTTCTTAATGTTCTGCCAAGTGAAACTAGAAACTTAAACTTTAGGAAAAGTAACAGCAAATTATTTATATATATAAACCACTTTTGTGCCTGCCTACTCATGCATGGACTTCAGAGTAATATAGCCTAAATCATTTTTCCAGGATTACTTTCCCCTTTTGTTGTCATTATCTTTCCTCCTTTTTTACTGATTTTCTTTCTCTCTTCTTTCCCCTATTTTTCTCTGTGGAACACCAGACTTCACAACCTGCTAAGAATGATCCTTTCTAAAATAAGGGACCTAACCATCTAGAAATAAACTGTCCTAGTGACAAGGGATCAGACCAAACCTGAGATCAGAGACTCACTTTCTTCTGTAATGCTTTCCCTGAAAGATTTGGAAGAACAGGGTAGGGGGGATGTGGAAGGAAAATAACATCTTGGGACCTCAGACTCACTATGTGAAAGGGAAAAGTTAAGTTTAGAAATTGAGTCAAACTTTTGGAAGTTACCTTTCTTCTAAAAAGTTTGGAAACTGCTGGTCTTTTTGTTCCTAAACAGATAGCCTCAAGACAGAAGGCCACATTATCTCCCCAGATGGCCTCCCTCACCCTGACATTACAAATTTACAGTTTATCTTCACAGGTAGAGGAGAAGAGAGGAATAGAAATCGTCCCTCCACCTACTCTGGGATGAAGGCATATTTGACTTCTTCCTCTAATTTACTTTGTCTTATGTAAAGTGCAGATTTATTGAGCATGACACAAATACATAAATGACTGTTCCTCTGCCCCCGGCTTCTCACATGCAACATGTGGATTCAGTGAGCACTAATCAAAGCCTCAAAAGAATGTAACCACTTGTGTGATCTGTCTACTCTCCCCTACTTTTCTTTAACTTTCCTCCTTCTCCTCCTGCCCACTCTTACTCCTTTAAATACTGAAGCCTTCAAAATGCACTTTGGAAAAAGTACTGGCCTCAGATCTTACTGTGACCCATGTCTCTTTTCCCAAGTGTGTCCTCAACCTTGCAAAATAAACCTCTAAATTGATCGAGACTTATCTCAGACATCTTTTTTTCCACTCCTGTGCAAAGCTAAACTCCCATCTGTGTTCCAGATCCATTCCTCACTCTGTCTTTTCACACCCCGTGTCCATCACTGTCTCCTCTGACCCCTCTCACGTGTGTATCTTCAGCTTCTCCTTCCCTGGTAGCTCTGTCAGCAAATAAGCATGCTCTATTCTTTTGCATTTTCAAAGAAACTGCAAACTCCCTCCCTCAACCCCACCTCTCCTTTCAGCTACTGCTTTATCTTTTTTACTCCCTGTTCAGGGTCAAACTTCTTAAGAGTAAACCCCATTGTCTACTGGCCTCCTACTGATACCTCAGTCCACTGTGATTTGACAGCGGTCTTCTCCATGATACTGATATCTGTAGTTAAATCCACTGAACAGTCTTAGTTTTGCTTGAACACTCTGTGGCATTCAGATTACAGTTAACTATGCGCCACTTCTCAACACATCTCGTGCCACATATCGCAGCTGCTCTGGCTGCTTCTCCTCCACTGATCCCTTAAAGATTTTCGGTTCACAGGCTGTTTTCCTCACCACCTGGGTAGTCCTGCCTAATTTAATAGATTACCAGGCACAAGCTCAGAATCCCTAGCTCCTTATCTTCACCTTAGATCCGTCTCCGGAGCTCCAGGCATGAACAGCTTGGACGCCTATTGATTGGAGCGCTCTACCTGGATGTTTTACAAACACCTCAAACTCAACATGTCCCAAACTGAACAGCTTTTCTTCCTCACCAAACCTGCTCCTCCACCAGTGTTCCCAACCAACGATGTGGCAGCACAACAAAGTTGCCTAAGCCAGGATTCTAGGCGTCCCATCCTCCACACCTCTATCTCAACTCTCATATCCAGTCAATCTCACATCTTGTGCATAGTCTAGTCCCTAAATTTCTCCTTTGAAAAATAACTAATTTTGATTAGATAACACATCACACGGTACAAAACTCAAAGAGCACACAAGATATCTAGGAAAGTAAGCTCTCTCATCTATGTCTCAGCCTCTTGCTTGTTATTCTCAGGGACATTCACTGATGAAAGTTTGTTATTTATCCTTCGAAAAATACTCTAGGCATTTCCAAGTATATGTATGCATATGTTTCTCTTAAAATATAAAAACATATAATAGCATAGTAGATTAGAAAAGGAGTTGTTGCTTTTGTCACTTAGGATATTTTAAAGTGTCTCATTCTGCACATGGTTTCACCATGATGTATTATTTTTATTCCTGGGTAGTGCTATATTCTCCTTCCCCCGGCCTTCATCATTTCTGGACCTTTCTACCCCTCTGCCTCCATTTCCTCTTTCATTGCTGTAAATTTTATTCATCCTATTGGTCTCAGCTTAAAGATTGTACATTTAGGGTGTATGTATGTGCACATGTGTGGTAAGAGAGGGAGCTCCCTGGCTCCTAGGCTACGTTAGAGACTACCTGCTTTATGTTGCTAGACCACCTTTATTTTCCTTTTATTACACACACTGGACTTCATTGCACTTCTTTGTTTAAATGACTATTAGCTCCACAACAAAGGTAAAGATGATGTCCATCTTATTTACCCTTGTATTCCCAGTACTTGGCACAATTCCTAGTACAATATGTTGTGAAATAAATATTTATTAACTGAATCTATGAATGATTGACCTATTTTTATTCTGACTTTTCTTGCTGGCCAAACATATTTCCATTTTTTTCCTACCTCTCAAAGGTGGTAAAAAAAAAAATAGCTGCCTTTTCAGTGAGGTTTTGTAATTAAAGATGAGCACATAATATGAGTGGAACACTTTGGAAAGAATAAAAACCAATGCAAATGTGATTACTGGAACTGTTTTTTAGTCTAAATATACGTGTGTGTGTGTGAGAGAGAGAGAGAGAGAGAGAGAAGAAGGAGGAGGGAGAGGAAAAAGGTGGTGGAGGAGAAGGGGCAGGAGCGGGACTGACAGAGAAGAGAAGAAGGAGGAAGGGGAAAAAGATGAAGAGTAAGAGGAGGAACAGGAAAAGGGGGCAAGAAGTCCTTCAGCAAAGCTCTGGAATAGTGCTTACTGTCTGGTATGTGGTACCCTCTGAAAGAGGCATTAAGATAATCTGTGAGATTCCACATCCGCCCTCAGGAGCCTGAGTGAGAAGGGAAGAGAACACACACACAGACATCAGCTCACTATAGGGCAGATCCGGGAAGTGATCCATGTGCTAAACAAGATGGCAAATGTCTCTTCCTGCCAGGCAGCTGCAAGGCTTCTTTACAGGGCTTCAGAGACAGGGACAGGGAGTAGAAGAAATAGCTACTGCTCTTTCTGCCTCAGAAATTCTTCAGGTACCCACAAATGGTTACTATTTTTCCCTCCTGTCTCCCCCTGTCCCTGGTTATTTCAGAATATAGATTAAAAAAAAAAAAAAATTCATGCTTCTGTATGTCTTATAGGCCAGAGGCTGGAAAGCAATGAGAAAATGTTGTTCTCAGCTGGGTGCAGTGGCTCATGCCTGTAATCCCAGCACTTTGGAAGGCCAAGGTGGGCAGATCACCTGAGGTCGGGAGTTCAAGCCCAGCCTGACCAACATGGAGAAACCCCATCTCTACTAAAAATACAAAAACTAGCCAGATGCGGTGGCGCATGCCTGCAATCCCAGCTACTCTGGAGGCTGATGCAGGAGAATTGCTTGAATCCTGGAAGTAGAGGTTGCAGTGAGCCGAGATCGTGCCATTTCACTCCAGCCTGCACAACAAGAGCAAAACTCTGGTTCAAAAAAAAAAAAGAAAAAGAAAATATTGTTCTCACAGGCATCACTGGACTTTTAAAATGCCTCCCTGCCTCAGATATTTGCAAAGTATGCTATCGACAAGGTGCTGGGTTCTGGTGAGAACAGCTGAGTTGCGCCTGAGGAATGGCTCTGCTGACAACCTCAGGAAGGGGGACCAGAGGTCAGCATTCCTCCCCCTGTGTTGCACCTGAAGAAATGCAAGATAAGGTCTGGGCAGAGCTGAGGGAGGGGAAGAAAAGGAGGAGGGAGAGAGTAAGACAAGGTAGGGCTGTCTTAGCAGGTCCTTAAAAGCAGGATGGCATTGCATGGCAGGGCAGAGAAGAAACATTGGAGAGAGAGGGGGGCCAAGAATGGCATCCAGAAGGCTGCTCGGCACAGCTGAGATCACTCCAGGAAAAGCTGAGAGAATGCCTTGACGTGGGGTCAAGGATCATTTACCTCCCTGAGCCAAGCTCACTTGTTTCTTAAAGGTTAATGAGGAAAAGATGAGAAATGGGCATGGTGAGAAATACTTTAACCGGGTAATGCTGAGTGATGTCATCCAGACAGGGAGAGGTTGGTGAAGTGTGGCCCCCCTCTCTCTGCCCTGCGATGGCAGCCAGGTTGGAGCCACCTGGGAAAGGACTGGACACACCTTCTTCATTTTGCTTGCGCCTCTTTGTTATCCCTGGGTTTGAGGAGGCGGCAATTACGATCAATTGAGCCTGAGGGGGTAGGGGCTTGTGCAAGCCAGCTGCAGCCTGGCAAGCCTGAGTGTGTGCCTCCACACTTACCTGTGCAGTGCTTCCTGCACTTACCTGTGCGGAAGAGCTTCTCCTTCGTGATTCCTTTCTGTTTTTTTTTGAGACAGAGTCTTGCTGTGTTGCCAGGCTGGAGTACAGTGGCGCGATCTCGGCTCACTGCAGCCTCTGCCTCCCGGGTTCAAGCGATTCACCTGCCTCAGCCTCCTGAGTAGCTAGGACTACAGGCACGTGCCACCACGCCCACCTAATTTTTGTAATTTTTTAGTAGAGACTGGGTTTCACCATGTTGGCCAGGATGGTCTCGATCTCTTGACCTTGTGATTGCCTGCCTCAGCCTCCCAAAGTGCTGGGATTACAGGTGTGAGCCACCACCGCACCCGGCCTCCTTCATGATTCTTAAAGGCCATTCTCTTATCAACAAAGCTTTCTCTCTTTGGCCCTTTATTTGAGCTGCTTTTTTTCTTCTTCCTGATCAAACTATGGTGCCCACTGAGGGTTACAACGTGCCTCCAAGACACATCATCACTACCTCCGTGCCCCAGCCACCACCACGGCCTTCTTTGGTCGGTACTGTCTCAGGTGCTGGGTTAACCCAAGGCCACCTCAGCTGCTGCCTCTTTTCTCATCCCCATGAGCAGAGCTCCCTCGAGAACCGGGGCCCTTGACGGATGACGTGTGCATGTGAAAACTCGGTTTTACTCCCCAGCTCTGCCATGGTATTAGCTGAGGAAACCTGTACTTTAGTCAGTGATGACGATAATTTCTGACTTGTGTACCTGACAGGATTATGACAAGAAAATGGCACCAAGCATGTGAAAGCACATACGTTCCTAAACTTTTACTGCTGTAAGGAGTGATTGCAATACCTTGAACTGCCCTGGATCCCTTCTCTTGTGCTCTTGCTCCCTCTGCTTTTTCTCAGCCCTCTCTGGATACTGTCTTCCAATTCAGAAATAAGGAGATAAGGGAAAGAGGTGTAGAAATAAAAGGCCATGGCTCCATGAAGGTGACACTGGCCAGGTCCTTAGAGCCTCTCTCATTTCCATGGGTCAGAGAGGGTAACCCCCCAATGATGACTCTTTCCTTCTTCAGGAACTCTCAGACTCCAGCCCCTCATCCCGTAGTCTCTCTCTTCTCCCTAAATAAGCCACATCCAGAGAGGGCAGCTGCAAAGGGAGGGTTGGAACAACTTGTTCTTTCTTTTTTTTGGGGGACAGGGTCTCACTCCGCCGCTCAGGCTGGAGTGCAGTGGTGTGATCATGGCTCACTGCAGTCTCAACTCAGCCCTCAGCCTCCCAAATAACTGAGACTACGGGTACACCACCCTGCCTGGCTAGTTTTTCGTTTGTTTGTTGTTTGTTTTTTGGCAGAGATGGGGTTTAGCCATGTTGTCCGAGCAACTTGTTCTTTCTTGACCCAGGCAGAAATCTCTGTCTCTTCCCCTTCTCTCTCCCTGCCTCCATGGGTGAACTTGGTGAACCTGAGGGGCAAGAAGGAGGCAATCCCAGGTTCCATGGCCTCTGTGCCAACCCCCCAGGTCTCAGGTCAGTGATCACTCCTTCCCTCTGGGTCTCAGGCCAGCCCTGATGGGGAAGCTTAGGGCGGGAGGGTGAGAATGGCTAGGGACACAGGTGTCTTTGCTACACACACCGTGTCCTTTCTTCCATCCTAGCTGCTGCTCCCTTCCCACCTTCTCCAGGCCAATTAATCTTTCAAGAGAAGATAGCCATTTCTCTGTGTGTGGGCTGGGGATTGAAAACCCCCCTCCCCACCCCCACCAGGCACACATACACACCTCCTTGCCACCTGTCCTTGTTCTTCACCACCTTCTGGGCCCCTCTCTTGTATATTGGGCCACCTTTACCCTTGGGGCCTAAGAAAGAAAATATACCTATTAAATAGCTTGCAATTTCCCAGGCACAGCTCATTCCTCATAAAACGTAGTTCATCATAAACTCTATGCCAGGCACTCCAATGCGGAAAAAGAAGAATGTGATGTGATTTAGCCTCTTCCTTTGAGACCCTCCAAGTGGGAAAAATAGGCAAGCAAAGGCACAATGTTAATGCAGTAAGATCCTTTCCATGCAGGGCAGGAGGGAAGAGAGGTGGGGGCACAGAGGAGGCAGGGACTGGTCCTGACTGGGTAGAGCTGGGTGCCTAGGGAAGAAAAGAGAGAGTTTGACATTCAAGTTGGGCTTCAGAAGATGAGCTGGAGTTTGTGAACAGATCATCTGGGACATCTTCCTGAACTGGGGCAGGATTGGCCCTGGTTAGAGAGCCTGGTGTAGGGGAAATGCCATAACCCCTGTTTCCTCACTACTCAAGTCAACAGTGAAGAAGGGACTTAGATGTAAACAGTCTCTTTGGGGGAGCAGGGGGTGAGGTCTATGGAAGGGATGATACAGAAACCCACCCTGTGTGGGTGGTGACAGCCTGAGGCTGGATCTACTCTAGTCTTCTGGAGGGAGAGAGTGGATTTGCTCACCAGAGGGTAATGTGGTCTATCACTGAAAGGGCTCCAAGGCAGAATAACAGCCATAGAAGAGAAGAATGAGCGAATAAGAACAGTATATTTGGCATGGGCCAGCTGCCTCCCACACCCTTCTTTCTCATCTAATTCTCAGGAGCCTGCAAGTTAGCTGTTGTCATCCTCGTTTTACAGACAAGCAACTAAGGCCCAGAGAGGGTGAGTTACTTGCCTAAGGTCAAGTGACTATTACTGTGCTCATTTTGTAGACAAGGAAACCAAGACTGAGAGGGGTGTGCTAATTTGCCTAATATCACTCAACCAGTAATTAGCAAAGTCTGAGTTTGAACCCAAATGTATCTGGCTCCAAGACCTTGTGCTTGTGCCTCACGATTCACAGCCCCTGAGATAAGACAGTTCTAAAGTCTCTACCAGAAAGCTGTTTCCTAGATGGGTTGGATTTCAAATACTCCCCCCAAAGCAAAACAATAAAACAAGTGACTTGCATTCATATGACACTTTATGGTGTATAAAGTCTTTTCACGGTCTTTATCTTCTTTAATCCTACAAACAACCCCATAAAGTAAACAGAGCAGTATTAAGCGTCCCTATTTTACAGACAAGGAAGCTGATTCTCAGAGAGATTGTCTGATTGAAGTCACAGGTCTCACCAGAATGGAGCAGGACAATGACCCAGGATTTCTGGGCTCCTGGAGAGATCTATCTTCACAAGGGCTCCCTCATTGTATGGACAGATGGACAAATCCAGATCCAGGTGGGTGGAGCATGACCTTCTTCACAAAGTCTGTAGCAAGGGTGAACACAGATAATGGAACTCAGAGACACCTCTGAGTCACTCAGCTCACAGGCACCTGCATACCTTTGACAGGTGTTTCGTACATCGCAGCAGCCACCCTCCATGCTGGGCACACAACTGCAGTCACAGATTCACCCACCAGCACCTTCAGTGTTGACTCGGATAGGCAGCTCTGTGCCAATAGTTTCCTTCTGCACTCTGGTCTGCGTGCAAGAAGTTTAGGCCCAGTACTGCCTGCAAAACAGTTCCTGGACTTCCCAGCAGCTTGAAGACTCAGGGGTCCCAAGAGATACTCCAAAGTCAGCTCTTGTAGTTAGGAACCTCAGCAAAGCAATGAGAAGGAGGAGGAGAAGATAAAGGAGGGCAAGTGGGAGCCCCGGGCAGGAGAACTGCTCCCGGGGCACAGCACATAGCTCTGTGATGACAGGGGTGATGAGTGAAGAGATTCCTATCGGGAGATCATTGTATACTCCAGCAAAGGCCCATTCCCGCCTTGCCCCAAGCTTGTACCAGCGCACACATGCTTAAACGAAGCCAAGTTGCACACTCCAGCATCCACACTCCCATGTGCACAGGGCACTACACACAGGAGGGAACCATGCCACATGCTCCAAGAATCATGTGTGATGGGGGCCAGGGAGGTGGGGAGTTGCAGAATAGCTAAATTTTTTTTTTTTTTTTAATTTTCTAGTTCCTGTTACTGCAGTGACTGACTAGAGACCTCACGCTTCTGGTGCCCAGCTAGGTCCAGGATTGCCCAACAGCCATCTGGAGAATGCTCTGTTTGGCTTCCATCTTTCCCTGTACCCAACTGGGACACCACCTCCTGGCCCCCTTGGCTCCTGCCACTCCATCTTCCTCTCAGGCTCCCAGCTCAGGTATCTGCCACCAGTCCCTGGTGCCTCAGTTTAGCACTACCTTGTGGTCCAGGGGGAGGCTGGGCCACCACCTTCTCCCTGCTGCAGTTCTATCCAGGGCCAAAGCTCCAGTTGTGGGAAAAGTTGGGGAAAGGTTTGGACCCTGACTCGCTAGTGCCTCCTAGCCCCTTGGTTCTTGGGTATGTCCCTACTCCACCTCCAGGGGACTTCCTCTCCCTCAGTTCTGTTCCTTTCCTGCTCCTGGGTCTCTCTGTCCTGGACCCCTCAGACCCAGACCTTCCAGAAGAAGCAGCTTGCTTCCAGTGTGGTCCCCCTCCCATGGTTTGGGTATGTCTGTACATGTTAAACAATCTCCTACTCTTAAAGAAAGTCTGGCATTTTGCTGTTTTTTTTTTTTTTTTCATTTTTTTAAGGAGGTGGTGGGGTGTTTGGGTGAATGCTTACCTTAAACAGAATTCAAAAGAGTTCTTATCACTGGCTGCCCTTTCACTGATTTGTTGGTTGAAGAGAGAAGAATAAGAAGTGCAGGTGGGGACAAACCAGGGGAAGATTGGCAACCAAATGCCACCCCTGCAGGGTTGCTGCCCAAAAGGTTATGGTGAGCAGAATGCATGCTTCTGGAAAAGAATTTTGCTTTGGGTTTGAACTTTTAACAGCCATGATGAGCTTTGGGATAAAGGCTTGTTCCTGTCTTCTGAACCCCAAATAATGCTGTTTACTCTGGGTTTAGTGGCCCCACATACCCTTCCTTCCCCACTCTCTGGCTAAGAAGGAACAGCGCGGGTTCTCGTGGAGTAAAAACAGTTGGTGACCTAGAGTCCAGAGTCTGGGGACACTGCCCTGGAGTGGGGAGCCAGCCCACTCCCGCCTTGTCAGAGGGACCATGCACCTTGTCCCCTCCATATCTGTGGCTTTCCAGAGCTCTGAAAATCAACCATGGTTCAGAAGCTTCATCCTGTCTTCAGCCAGAACTTCTTGGACCACAGAATCCTGTCATTCGGAGGGTCAGAGGAGGGTCAGAGGCTTTGTGTCTTCATGTTTTGCCTGCGGCCTGCTCTCTCCTTCCTGTGTAACTCAGAGACAAAGATAGCCAGGCTTAACCTGAGAGATGAGCCCTTTCTGACACAGTGAAGCTTTGCGCTCCATCCTGCCTATAGCTGGAAGCTGAGAGGGGGCTGCCTGGGAGAGCAGAGAATGGAAAAGGGAACAGGGGCACTCAACATCTGGGGTCCTTATTTTTGCAGATCAGGAAATGGAGATGTAAGTGACTTGGCCAAGGACACCGAGTGATTTCTGGTCAGTTCGGGTTAGAATGCAGCTGTCCTGATTACAGATTGATTACTCTTTCCATTTTACCTCTCCCAGGAAGCCTATATGCTGCAAGGCACACTTAGCATACTTGTAAAGCTTCCTGAGGTCTGCAGCCTCTCTTCTTGGTTGTCTTTTGTGCCTGCAAGAGAACAGATGGGGCCAGGTATGGTAGAGTGAAGAGGATTGGGGTCCAGTTTTCACAGGGGGGACCTTGGGGTCTGATGAGGAAGAGAGACAAAGATGAGGGGCAGAAAAAAGAGGCTTGGGGGAAACATGACCAGAAGGACCAGAGGCTGGGCCCAGGGTAAGACTGAGGAGCTTGGCATCCTCCTGCAGGTACCAGATGTCAAGGGACCCATGCAGGGGGCAGGGGGACTCTAGCTGCGGCTGGATGGGACAGGTGGGGCATATGGGCTTCCTCCAAAGCTTCAGGCCTCCTCTCACAAACCCAAGAGGGTCAGTGCCCATTCTCCCCAGATCCGCACTCAGCCCCTCCCCTGACATCTTCTGGCTGGGGGACTCAAAGTCATTGAGGGGGTGATGGAGGGGCTATAAACTACATGAGCCCTCCCAAGGTTGGACCCACCTTCCACTGAGGAGGTGAGTGGGAGAAGAGGGGGGTGAGAAGTGTCAGATGGCGGGGAGAAATGGACAAGAGAGGAGGGTGGCCATCCAGACGTCCACGTATGCCCTTTGGGTGCATTCTACACAGGGGCAGGGGTCCGGGAGGACCGAATTCCTGTGGATCTTGAAATCTATAGACTGCTGGGAGGACGCTGGAAAACAGACACCTACGTGCACACACACAATTGCTCTTGAACATCACTGTCATGTATTGATTCATTTTGACACAAAATATGCCACGCATACATTTATGTCAAATAACGTGCACATGCATATCTAGATGGTGAAACTGGCTGCCTGGTGTGGCTGCTCATCGCCTCTGCCTCCCTGTGCCCTATTTTCATCTCCAACTCTGCCCTTCAACCACCCTCCTCTTGGATCTTGCCCCCAGATCTTGCCAAGGAAGCGTGTGGAGTGTGAAGCTCCTTGGGTGTGGAGGCTCCATGGGGCCAAGGATTGGGTGGTAGGAAATGAAGGCTTGAAGCCCCAGGGATGGAGCTAAAATGAGTGACTGGGATGAGAAAAGGGATCTGGGACTAAAGTCACTTTCTAGGGAAAGGTGCATGGCAGTTCTGCAATAAATTAGGCCTCTTGACCTATAAAAGTTGAAGTGACTTCGTGTGCACTTGGAACTGTGGGTGAAGCACATTTCTTCGGACGCACTGGATGTTTGAGTACAAAAGGACATTGGAGGGTTTCAGAACAAAGTGCTTCCCAGGGAACCACAGAGCCAGCGTGAGAGTCAGACACCTCCAGTCAGGCACTGCAGCAGCGTACCACATCCCCATCCCTGAGGTGGGAGGTGTAGGGGTGTGTGTGTGTGTGTGTGTGTGCAGTGTGTGTACCGTGTATGTGTGCATGATGTGTGTGGTATGTGGTGTGTGTGTGATGTGTGTGGTGTGTATGTGTGCATATGTGTGTGGTATGCGGTGTGTATGCGACGTGTGTGTGGTGTGTATGTGTGTATGTGTGTGGTATGCAGTGTGTATGCGACGTGTGTGTGGTGTGTGTGTGGTGTGTATGTGTGTATGTGTGTGGTATGCAGTGTGTATGCGACGTGTGTGTGGTGTGTGACGGGTGTGTGTGGTATGTATGTGTGCATGATGTGTGTGGTATGCGGTGTGTATGCGACGTGTGTGTGGTGTGTGACGCGTGTGTGTGGTGTGTATGTGGTGTGTAGTATGTGTGGTATGTGGTGTGTATGTGGTAGGTGTGTGCTGCATGTTTGTGGTTTCTGTGGGGGTTGTGTGGTGTCTGCTGTGCATGTGTGTGTGGTGGTGGTGGTGTGTGTGTGTGTGGTAAGTATGTGGTGTATATGTGTGGTATGGGTGGTTTGTGCTGCCTGTGTGTGTGCTGCATGTGAGTGGGTGTGGTGTGTGTGGGCTGTGTGACATGTGGTGTGAGGTGTGTGTGTGTGGAATGGGGTGTATGTGTGTATGTTGATGTGTGTATATGTGGTGTGTACATCTGCAGGTGTGTGTGTCTGCAGGTGTGTGTGTGTGTATGCACTCACTGTCATGGGCTCCTTTGCAGGCTTTATGAGTTGGCACACAGCTGGTGAACCTAGTGACTGGAACAAACTCCAGTCTGAGTGAGTAAGCAATGCTTTTGGCCTCACTGCCTCTTGCTGGTTCCATCCCTCATGAGCAGAGCAAGGACACGCCCTCCAAGAAGCCAGGGGCAGTGGGCAGCCGGCGGACCTCATGAGACAGAGGACAGAACAAATCTAGCATTCTGCAGAGAGACCACTCAGCCATAGATACACACACACACACACACACACACACCACATCCCACACATGCCCACACTATACATAAACCACATACGTAAGTGCACACTACATACCATACACACAACACATCCCCACACTACACATAAACCACACAGACACTGATGCCACACAACACACACAACACATGCACACACTACATATAAAGTACATACACATGCACACCACACAACACACACACACTACCTACACAAATGCGACACACATACCACACAACACACAAACACATAAACCACATATATAACACACATCACAAACAGCACACCTACACAGATGTCACACACACAGACACCACACAACACATACATACCTTGCAATGAACACATGCACACACACCTCACACCCCACACATACCAACCTCCCCCACCACACACTGACACTTGACATACCACAACCCATATACCACACACACTATACAAATACACCAATACACCCCCAAAATACCACACACTATACAAATACACCAGTACACCCCCAAAATACCACACACCGTACAAATACACCAGTACACCCCCAAAATACCACACACTGTACAAATACACCAGTACACCCCCAAAATACCACACACTGTACAAATACACCAGTACACCCCCAAAATACCACACACTGTACAAATACACCAGTACACCCCAAAATACCACACACTGTACAAATACACCAGTACACCCCCAAAATACCACACACTATACAAATACAGCAGTACACCCCCAAAATACCACACACATGCGATGCATGTGCACACACACACACACACACACACACACACACACACCCCTCACCACAGAGACTGAGATCAAGGCAGCATAGATACTATTGCACAGTGACAGTGAGGCAGTAAGAGGAAAAACTGAGCACAACATAGAAAGACACAGGACAAATAAAAAGAGACAAAGCCAGAAAAAGACTATATATATATATACCCTTCTGGCTCTAAATCAGTGGTTCTCAATGGAGAATGATTTTGCCAATGTCAGGAGACACTGAGCAGCGTGTAAAAACATTCCTTGGTGGTCACAATGGAGGGGAGGGACATGCTACTGTCACTCAGTGAGTGGAGGCTCGGATGCTGCTAAACTTCCTACAATGGCTAGGACAGCCCCTGCAGAAAAGAATTATTTGTTCCGAAATATCAATAGTGCCAGGGTTGAGAAATTGTGCCCCAAATGCGGAAACGTCAGGGGCACAGGAGCTTCAAACAGCTCCTATGCCCCCAGCTCAGGGCTGTGTACCTGTGATCTCTCTGCCCCTCTCAGGCGCCCTCAGAGGAGGCTCTGACACTCTGCTCTGGGGCCCCCAGGGAAGCCTGAGGACCTCACTTTCACTTAGCATTTGAGGCTCAGTCCCAGGCAGGACTGGTTTAACCACCTGGTCCACGGGTTGCCTGTTCCAGTTGTGTCCTCCCTCCCTCTTGGCTCCTGACCCCTTCAGTTCTCTCCAGGGCTTGGTCAGAAGCCATCATGAGGGCAGACAAGAGTTCAGTCCATGCACTCATTATTACGGATGAAACCATTGAGAGGGAGAACGACTCACTCGGAGTCACAAAAGTCTTATTATTTTTGGAGTCTGGGCAAGGGAACCGGGAGTGGCCAGCCCTGTGAGTGCTCTCCCAGGTGCTCCAGTCTCCCCCTCACCTCCTTCATTTCAAAATCCACTGCCTCCTGGGCATACCCACTCCTTGACTGTGGGTTACAGAACCGATTCCTCCCGTGTCAGGAGGTGCTGCCCTGGGGTGGAGTGGCACAGGGAGGGCTGTGCTAGTCTTAAGGGAGAAGGAGGTCCAGGGTGTCCTTCCTGCCCCTGGAAACCAGCAATGTGGCAGCTTTAAGATGCGAGACTGAGGCTGGGCGCGGTGGCTCACGTCTGTAATCCCAGCACTTTGGAAGGCCAAGGCAGGCGGATCACGAGGTCAGGAGATCGAGATCATCCTGGCTAACACGGTGAAACCCTGTCTCTACTAAAAAGACAAAAAACTAGCTGGGCGTGGTGACGGGCGCCTGTAGTCCCAGCTGCACGGGAGGCTGAGGCAGGAGAATGGCGTGAACCCAGGAGGCGTAGCTTGCAGTGAGCCGAGATGGCGCCACTGCATTCCAGCCTGGGTGACAGAGCAAGATTCTGTCTCAAAAAAAAAAAGTTGTGAGACTGAAAGTGATTGGTGGGGGTGCTTTCAGGAGCTTCTGGGGGTAGTTTCTGGAGCTACCCTAGGGCCACTTTCCCTTACTGATACGATGTTAGGTCCAAAGACCAAGAGAACATTGCAGCCAGAAGCTTATATCCTGCAAATTCGTCCTCCCCTCCCATCCAGACACCCCTATTTTGAGTCTGTTGGCTGATTCATGCACAGCACCAGGTGGAGGAGGCTGAGGAAGAGGAAGAGCATTGGAAAATGACTTTGTCCTCCTCCTATCCTCCTCCCTTCCCAAGCCTCCCTCTCCCAACCTCCCTCCCCAGCATAACGAAGGCCTCATTGCTTTATTCCCTTCCCCACCAGACACTAAACTGGGGTCTTTGAAGCTAAATGGATCAACAAGCGACAAACCACTGGCTTAATGGGCACAAAGGTCTTGGGTTCAAGGTTTGGGTTCTAGCACCTTCCACCAACCCAGCCCGAACCCACTGATCTGGGTGGGTGGGGATGAAGATAATCCAAATGAACTGTTTGCTCAGGACTGTGTGGCCTGTCCTCTGACCAGTGGCAGGAAAACAAATAGTTTTCCACTTGAAAGGGTCCTTCTCTCCCCTGCCCTACTTCAGCATCCACCTCCCTCCACACACAGACTCCCCCAACACACAGCACATATGACACGCCCGATGACATACATACACACAAAACACACCACACACACCATACATACACACATACCAAACCCACCATACACTACACAAACCATGCATACTATACACCACACACACACACACACACACAGCACGTACCTGCACACACACCTTAAATGTACCATATACGTCACCCACTACACACCATACACACAACACACACGCAACAATATTTCCACAATACACATATACACAACACACACGTCACACATACCATCACAGATACCACATCCACACACTCTACAGGCCTTACCTACACATACCACATATGTCATACACACATAGACACATACCAAACACACCACAGGCACATCATATACATACAGCATACCACACACAGAACACACCACCAATGCACCTCATGAACACACACACACACACCACACAAATGCACATGGGCACACACGCCATACGCACGCCACACACACACTCCCCTTGCTGGATCTTCCAACTCTGAGTCAGAGAAAGTTAGGACAAAACAGACTCTGAAGCTGGGAAGTGATCCACACACCTGTGACTCTGAACACCCAGGCACCTGCCCCTAGGCTATTGGCACCTGGCTGGCACCAGGAGGTTGGATGAGCTGGGGTTTCTACCTCTTTCCAGTGGAAAAGTTGAACTAAATGACCTTTCCGACAGCTTCCAGCAAGCTCATGATGGAGCTCTTTGTTGTGGGAAGACGATGGGCCATGCTTAATGCCATCATTCTTCTGTATGACTGTGCGAGTCACTTGACATCTCTGAAGCCGTGTAGGCCAGTTAGAATGAGGGGGTGTGCTAGGGAGAAAGAAGTGGCCTTGGAATGAGGGATGGGTGTGAATCTTGCCTCTGCCACCTCTATGGCCTTGGGAGACTTCCTTCACCACCGTGAGCTTTGGTTTCTCCCATCAGTACAATGTGGATAATAATACCTGCCTTGCAGGTTTGTTACGCGTTTACCTGGGAACGCTCAGTTAAAAGGCCTAGCACACAGTAGCAGCTGAATAAACGTCACCTCCGTGGGAAGGCTGTCAGATAGAATACTTGCAAAACGTGGGGTATATTTATAGTAAAAAAATTCTTTGCTGTTTATCTAAAATTCAAATTTGACCACGTATCCTGCATTTTATCGGGCACCCACCCCATGCATGGTGCATTGTGGACAGTCTGTGGAGCTCCCGAGCAGGGGGTCTACCCAGAGCTAGATTTTGTGCCCTGGCAGGTGAGTGAAGAATGCATTTAAATCTTTGTGGGTTGTTAGGAAACAACCACCACAACAAAACCAAAGAATAACATACATTAAAGAGTGTACCTAGCTTGCAAAGCCTAACATCTTTACATTTCCCATCAGCCCTTCCAGAAAAAGTTTGCTGACCCAAAGGTGATGGGGACTGAGAGGAAAGTCTGGGAGAACTGAGAATCTTCACAATTTATATACCTATTTTGGGCCTGGCAAGAATGAAACTGGAAGAGTCCAGAAAATGGAATTCTCTAGGACATAAGTAGGGGGAGGCAGAGAGTGAGGCAGGTGGCCGGCAGAAGAGGCACTGTGGGAAAGTGGGGCGCTCCCTCCTGGGAGCCCTCAACCCTGGGAATGGGCCTGCCCTGACTCCTCCCCTCCTTTCTCACTGCCTAGAGTCTCTCAGGGTAGGCCACTGGGTATTCTGACGTCCAAGCGAGGCCTCACCAGTCCCTCTGAAGGCCTCCCCGGTTGTGACTGGCCTGGGGGCAGGGAGAGAGCCCTGGGTGGAGAAAGAATTGGAGTTGGCACAAGGCCCCCTTGGTAGGCAGGTCTGTGGCTGGCCTGTCTCTTTAAATCTCAGGTAATTTGGGAGGAGGGAGGGAGTGTCCATGCAGCTTTGGCTCCTCCTGCTCACTCCCAGCAGGAGCTCCCGACAGGCCAGCCCTGCAGAGTTCTGGCTGGCTCTGCCAAGTGTAACAAACTCACAGCCCTCTCCAGACTGGCTGGGGCAGCTGGGAGACTCCCAAGGAACTCATCAGGAAGGCGGGAGACAGGAGACGGGACCTCTACAGGGAGAGGGCGGGCCGGCCCTTGGGGGGACCGATGTGGCCCCAAGGCTGAGTCCCGTCAGGGTCTGGCCTGGGCCTCAGGCCCCCAAGGAGCCGGCCCGGCACCCCATGGGGTTGTCACTGCCCAAGGAGAAAGGGCTAATTCTCTGCCTGTGGAGCAAGTTCTGCAGATGGTTCCAGAGACGGGAGTCCTGGGCCCAGAGCCGAGATGAGCAGAACCTGCTGCAGCAGAAGAGGTAAAGCCCCCTTGGTCTGCTTCCCTTCCCACCTCCCCGGGTCTGCACCTCTACTCCTCACCCCTCCCTCACCTCCCATCTTTGTTTGGCACCTCTGGCTGGACAGATGGTGCTCCCAGGCCCGGACTGGCTCCTTGGGAGCATTCTGTCTCAAGAGCCTCAGCCTGTAGGGCTGGTGAAAGAGGATGGGGCTGAGATGGGCACAGGTGTTTACTATCTTAAGATCTAATTCAATTCTGCATTCCTCTTGTGAGTACTTCCCTAAGGGCCAGGCGCCTTGCTGGGGCTTGTAAGGATAGAACATCATAGCCCCTACACCCAAGAGGGGACAAGAGGGGATGGCAGATGAGGACAATGCCTTCTGTATCTCGACTGCTTGCCTCTAGAACAGTCTCTCTGGCAGGAACACATAGTATACGCATGTTCGCATGGAGGAATGAGTGAACGATTGAATGAATGAAGCAGAGAGAACCGCAGACAGCAGGAACCAGAAAATAAGACAAAATGTGAAAAAAAGTTACCATTCCTATGCATTTGTCTCATCAGACATTGACCAAGGCCTTGCTATTTGCCCAGCACTGGGGGGATATGAAGACCCACAAAGCTCAAACCCAACCTTGAGGTTTATTTCTCTCTCTTAATGTGTGTGGGGATGTGGGGGAAGTGGGTCAAAATAACAGATGTTCTGAAGACCTGTGCTCTCCCGCATTCAGGTGGTGGAAATCGAGACTCTAGAGTTTAAGCCCTAAGGAAATTCACTGGCTGCTTCCAGCTTCTGAAAACTTCCTAAACCCATGTGCTGCTTTCTTCACCATGACAGCTTAGAGTACAGAGCTGGAGAGGAGCAGGGAATCGGAACTCCGGGCTATCCCTGCATGTGGTCTCTTCTTCAAGGTCTCTAATAGAGTTCCCTACCCAGTTGGTGGCATGCTAGAAAGAAGTCCTGCCTGCTGGGGCTTTCCCTGCGTCACAAAGAAGGCAGATACTATGTCTGTTCATAGAGGAAAGCCTGAAGTCTTTGTGTCTTTGGGTTTTTTTCTGTCCCCAGGAGTAGGAGCCTGCTTTAGCCTGATCAGGGAGGCTTCCTGGAGGCCCCTGTGTTTTCTTTTGCTGAAGGATTCTGGGCTGGGGATGGTCTCCTTCTGTGAATTGTGGCTTCCCGTCTCTCACTCCAGCCACCCACCTCTACCCCAAAGGCCTGGGAGAGTGGGGACTGGAGCACATGTTTGGCTGATGACATCTTGGGGCAACAGAATGGCATTGTTGTTAGAGAGTAGGTCGTCCTCACTGGCTTCACTCATCCTCTTCCCACTCTTAGGACCCCAGGGTAAGGGGATCCAGGCACAGAGTACAGAAAGGCCTGGGGGATTAGAAGGGGTGGTGGAGATTCCCTGTGTGGGATATCAGGGGAGAGCAGAGTGGAAGCCCTGAGCTGAGTCTGGCTGAGAATAGGCTGCTTCCGCATGTCCTGTCTGCCCCTACTTTTCCTCAGATCATATGGGGGCTGCCTCTGCAGCCTTTGGCTAGAAAGGCTTGATGTCACCCTTGGGAGGGATTCCCCCCTCCCTGCCCTGATCTCCCCACTGGCCTCTGCACTTTCTTGGTCTTCTTCTTCCTGGATATCAGGTGTCCAGAGCAATGACTCTCCTTTGGGTGGGCACTTCCCAGAAGGATGCTGAAATTGCCTGCAAGGGGAGTTTCCTAATCTGTGCCGTCAACTAAAGAGAAGGCATGGGGGCACTGAGATAAACATGGGATGACTAAGTAAATAGGAACAATATGGACAAGTGAGGGGTGAGCTAATGGAAGAAAGGAGCACACAATGATTGAGAACCCAGTGCTGTACTAGATACTACCACCTGCCTTATCTCTGTCATCCCTGTAACAATAATGGAAGGTGGGTCCTGTTATCCCCCTATGAATGGGGCAGGCTCAGAACCCCAGAGCAAGTAAATGAAGTTGAATTTGTTCCAAAGGGGACTCAGAGGGAGAACTGTGGGGTGGGATTGGGTGGGATTCCATGGGGTACAGGATGGTCTAGTGGGAAAGGAAGGCTTTGAGTCTCTCCAGGATGATTGGTAACCCAAAACTCCTCTCTCTACAGTGGACGTTTCTTGGGGCTTAGCATGCAGCCCCCTCTGCTTAAATCTACATTGTTGGGATCCAAGTCAAGCTCTCAACTTTCTCCCATGTCTTCCAGGTCATCTCTCCCTTGGGCTTGGATTTTCTCACTTCCTGATATTTAACCCATTACACATTTATTGAACAAAAGGCACTCCACCTTTCTGCAGAAAATGAACGTGACACAGTCCCTGCTCTCAGGGAGTTCTCATGCCTAGGAGCAAAGTTTACTGATAGGCACATACTTGGGCTAAAGGTGAGCTTAGTGGACATCACTAGAAGGGTATAAATGGGTGTTCTGGAAGCATAGAGGAAGAAGTGTGAGATCTGATTTTGGCTGCTCTGGGGTGTCCTGGGCAGCTTCATAGTGGCTGCTTAACCTGAACATACTCCTGCCCATATGCTGACACTTCGTCATCTAAGGAGCAATTTGGAGGGAATGCCATGCTTGTTGGAGCTTTTCTTAGGGTTAAATGCCTGCATGAAATACGTGAATCAAGGGTCTGAAAAGTCAGCCCTGGGCTTCTCTGGTATATTGTGCTCGCCTGCTACGGTAAATACTTACATACATGCCTACTTGCAAATGCGCAGATAGACATGTGCACAAAAGGAGCTATGGCACTTAGGATGGCAGCCGATTCCAAATCTCTATAAACAACCACTTTGGCTTCCTCTTCCCCACTGCCAGGAACATGAGCTGGAGGGAGGTGGCTCACAAGTGCCCAATGTATGCCTCCTCCACCCCACACATTACTGCTCTTTCCTTCATCTGTGGTCACTGCTCAGGCCTGCCCCCCCAACCTCCAAGAAAAATCAGGAGGAGCCATAAAACTAGAAGAACCACATAATTTAGTGGTCAGAGCCTGGGGCTGGATTCTTGGCCAGGCATCTTGCCTTTAACTCCATGTGATCTTCTGGCAATGATTTGATTATGCCGCTTCAGTTTCCTTTTCTGAAGCATAGGAGAACTATTCAGCTGGTGTTAGAGGGTTGTAAAGAGCAAAAGTGATAATGAGTGAAATGCTGCAGGAATGAGAGGGGCCATGAACTTCCCCCACATAGCATTGTATCCACCCAGGAATGCAAGGAGCCATGCACTCCGAGCAGCCCTGTTGTGTACCAGCACCAGCCCTGCCCAGAGGGCACACTCGCTGGTGGGAAAGGTATTTGTGGTGAGACCAGTGGGACCTATGCCGGTCTTCTCTAACTCCTCTTCCAGTCCTGATTAACACTGAGAATCGCGACCAAGAAATGACCAGTGGGGCACGCATCATGGCTGTCTCTGACTTGCTTCCTCCAGCTGTTACATGAGCAGATTTGACTCAATTTCTGGGGGCCTTTCTGGCTCTAAAAATCTTATTTGAACTTTTCTCAAGAGTCTTGTGATCCTGCCTTTTTTCCCAGCAACTAAAACCCAATCTGGACCCATGCACAGAGTGCACATATCTACAAGGATGGAGGAGCAGATGAGGGCATGGGGTGGAGGAGATGGAGAGAGGAAGTCAGAAATCTTTCCCTGGTGGCCCAGAGGCAACCCTGAGAGGGAAGTCATTGATCTGTTTGCTCAATAATGTGCTAGATTTTGTGCCAGGAACCCCTTAGTTGGATTTTCACCACTCTAATGTTCAACTACACCATTCAATTTTATTATAATTAATTGCCTAGTAAAAGAAAACATTCTAGAACCTGAAAATACCTTTCATATTGTTACAATTTCAGATTTGCTCTATAATCTCTTTTGACTACTTCATCAGTGGGAGCTTAAAAAACTTCATCTTTCTTTCTTTCTTTTCTTTCTTTCTTTCTTTCTTTCTTTCTTTCTTTCTTTCTTTCTTTCTTTCTTTCTTTCTTTCTTTCTTTCTTTCTTTCTTTCTTTCTTTCATTTTTTTCGTTTCTCCCTTAGTTGAGTATTTAATGATCCACAAGAAAACATTTTTATGTGTAGGATATTTCTGATTCCTTTTACAGTGAAGACTCCTCATTCTAAAATGGATTATGAATAATTGTACTTCTGAATCAGGGTTTCTCCACCTTGGCACTATTGACATTTTGGACACGATAATTCTTTGCAGTGAGGGCTGTCCTGTGCAGGGTGCTTAGCCGTGTCCCTGCCCTTGACCCCCGTGTTGTGATCTAAACTCCCGTGATGAGTTGCTACTGAAAAATCTATTTATTCCCCAAGCGCAGGAATCTCTGGATAGATCGGCTCTGTGCACCTCCTTCAGGGACCCAAGGAGAGTCAGGTGTTTTGAGGTCAGCCTTACTCCCAAGCAGGTGAGCTAGGGCTTTCTGTGCTGTCCCCTTGTGGGCATATGAGGTTATTGCAAGAAATGGCTGGGCCGGACACCTTCAAAACCCATCCACATGCAGGGCCCCCCTTTTTGCTGGATTCTGGAGTTTGCAGTCAGAGGAGGCTAGTTCTCTACAAACTTTGCTGGGTTGGGTCATAAGCTGGTTCTTCACGCAGGGTGTGGTCTGGCTAGGTTGCCAGATAAAATACAGGACACCCAGTTCAATTTAAATTTGAGATAACAAATAAGCTGCTAGTATAAGTATATCCCAATATTGCATGTGACATACTTATACTAAAAAAAAATTGTGCATCTAACATTCAAATCTAACTGAGCATCTTGTATTTTTATTTGGTAACGCTAGCAACTCTCGGTCTGACAGTAGCTTTTTGTTTTCCCCAGGCCACTAGAGTGTCAGCAGAGGCTGAAAAATGAATTCATAGGAAATGGAGGTTTATGGGGGACACTTTTAGCTTCAGAGATGCATAGGGACCAAAGGGGAATCTTTGAGCCTGCCACCGACTATACCACCACTAACATCTAGGATACAGCAAGTAGAACTCTGGACTTGGAAAAGGTGCTCTCTTGGACCCATTTCTAGATTTGCCATCAATCATTCACACATTTGGTCAAAATGGGACACAAATGTGGAAGCATATTGGAGGAGGGCAGGGAAGGAATATAAAGATGAGTTAGTGGCTGGTCTCTGCCCTTGAGTACTCTTAGCATAGAGGAAGAGACACAGATACATAGCAATTACAGCACCCAGCGAAAGATGCTGAAATAAAAGGCCACAGGAGAGAGTGAAGACCTTCTGTGCATCTGTATATGTGTGTGTGTGTGTGGTGCTAGCGACTGTTTTTCCCCAAATCTAGGGTATCTAGAGAGGAGAGCTTTGTGCAAATGGTTGATGTGGTGGTGGTGATGAAGGGAATGTAGAAAACTTGTTTTGAAGCTGCGTTTGCATACCAAGTGTTCTATTTTTCACTTACACATGCTTGCTGAAGGTTGGCTTAGGGGGCAGCTGATGAAAATAATAAGGAACAGTTAAGTCAAACCACCTTTTGGCATTGCTGCTGATTCATTCACTCTACAGATGGTGTCAGTGAGCATCTACACCATTCTAGGCGTATTTCTGAGCATAGGCGGTGCAGAAGACACAATGAACTGGGAGCTGGGGGAGTTGGATTCTAGAAGGAAGGAGCCCCGTGGGCACAGACATAGGGAGAATGGTGTGCTCTGCAGTGCTGAGACAGGATGAGACCAAAATGCCAGGTCTAAGGAGTGGGTGGGACATGCAGAGGGTGGAAAAGTAGTTGCACAAAGACCTTAAAGAGCTTCTGTGTTCCTTATCCTTAGCATTTAAGGACCCACTGGACTTTTGCATTTGCCATTTGGAAAGATTATCTCAACAGCATCAAGAAGGATAGATGGGGATAGAGTGCAGGGAAACTGGTTAAAAGAATATTTTGCTAATCTTGGGCTAGAGAATGAGGACTTGAATTAATGAAGGTTAGCAGGAGCAAGAAGGTAGGGACCAAATGAAGAGAGAGCTTTCCATGTTGAACTGACAGGACCTGGTGGCTGCTGCTGTGCATTGGGTCAGGGCAGAGGAGATGAGTGAGCTGATGTCTCCTCTCTGATTGCCCTCCCACCTCCAGCTCTGGATTCAATTTCTTTCCACTGCCAGCATTTTAGAATGTGAGCTCCTGTCTATGTCTTTTTGTATGTCACATAATTGTCAAATTATAGATAAATAGAGTTACTTCATTTACTCCCATAGAAAGACCAAATGGCTCCAGGCCAAGAGAGAAAATTGAATCAAAGGGACCCATGTGTCTTAGTTGGGGTAAGTTCTAATTTTAAAAGAGATTTTTTAGCACACAGTAGGAATAAGAATAAAGAGATGCATGCAAGGACCACTTGAGCAATGCTTCTCAAACTTTCATATGCCCAGGAATCAGCTGGAAATCTTAAACTGCAGATTTGGATTTGCTAGGTGGAAGGGTCAGTCTGAGCATTTCCATTTCTTGTAAGGGCTCATGTGCTGCTGCTGATCCAGGGGTCCACTTTAAGAAGGAAGATTGTTGAGATGATGTGAGAAGAAAGACGAGAGACAGAAAGGAAGAGAGAGAAAATGAATGAATGAATGAATGAATGAATGAACACCTAGGAGGAAAGGAAGCCGGGAGCCAGGCTTGTTCTTATGGTCCACTGTTTTTTGTGTTAAGCCCTGAAGATGCTATTGTTGGGACGGAAGTACCAGTATTGAAGGGTTCTGCTGAGAAGGTTGAGTAGGCAGAGGATGGTGCAACAGGAGAAATCTTGCTAGCCTCTGCATATGACTTCCTCCACAAATATGAGACAGAAATTCCTTGCACTCCTCGGTCCATGCAAAACAAGGCTTATCCTGGAGGGCAATCTCAGGGCACCTGGTGAGGGTAAAACACGACCACTCCAGGGGTAAACTGGTTAGCAGGTAAGCCACATGTCTAAATAGAACTCCTCCCCTCTGTACCTGAAATGCACTGATAATACATTCACACATGATATGTTCTGGTCCCAGGACCCCAGGAGGGAGGGGGAAGGAAACCAGTCACGGACAATCTCAAACGCGTGCAAAATGGGCAACAAGTTGATGTGTATTTACTGACTGTAAAGAGAAAAGACATCAATGGCCCCACCTGCCTTGACTGAAGACCCTGAGGTTCCTGCTGCTGAGGCACACACCTCTGTGTATAATGGAGTCAAGCCAGGGTCTCTCCCTCCACAGCTAGGTATGCTTACTGTTTCCAGCTTTCCTATCCATTCCTTTGTAGGATCTGGGAGTCTCCTCTCCTTCTAGCTGCCAAAGAGAATGATGTCCAGGCCCTGAACAAGTTGCTCAAGTATGAGGACTGCGAGGTGCACCAGAGAGGTAAGAAGCAGACACGCAGCATGATCTCCTAGGTGAGCCCCACACATGGGGCCTCCCAGGATTGCCCAGGACCTTGTGCTATTGGCCTCTGAATCTATTGTCCCCAGTCCCCTGTCCCATGGAAGCCACATAACCCACTTCTCTGTAAATGCCAGGAGCCATGGGGGAAACGGCGCTACACATAGCAGCCCTCTATGACAACCTGGAGGCCGCCATGGTGCTGATGGAGGCTGCCCCGGAGCTGGTCTTGGAGCCCATGACATCTGAGCTCTATGAAGGTGAGGGGCCCATGGGCCTGGGGTGAAGAGCAGGAGTGACTGATGGGGTATTTCAAGTCAGTCTCTGGTGGATAATTTGGGAAAGACAAAGGGGATCTGAGCCTCCTACTCTTTTTTCTCTTCTCTGCCTCCCTTCTGTGTCAGTCCTGACTGCCCATCACTAGAATGCCTGCCCCCTGAAATGCCAGGGGGCCTAGAGAAGAGGAAGAGATGGGCAGCAGCTGGATCCCCTGGGAATCCTGAACACCCGAGGGCTCCCTGTTCTCCATCTCAGGCTGCCCCCAAGGGAAAGAGACCAGGGGTGCTTATAGGAGGGACCCCCTGCAGGATCCTGGGGACAGACCCGTGACTGACAGCTGTCTCTGGGCCAGGTCAGACTGCACTGCACATCGCTGTTGTGAACCAGAACGTGAACCTGGTGCGAGCCCTGCTTGCCCGCAGGGCCAGTGTCTCTGCCAGAGCCACAGGCACTACCTTCCGCCGTAGTCCCCACAACCTCATCTACTTTGGTGAGAGCAGGGCTGGGCTTGGAGGACGGGCAGGTTGGAAAGGTGGGCAAGGCAGAGCAGGGCCAGGCAGAGGAGGATCCTGCCTTCAGCTATATCTGTTGGGCAGCTGGGAGGAACAATCCTTTGAGGGCTTAATTAGGTTAGAGGCCAATTTACCCCACGACCCTCCCTCTGGTTCTGCAGGAAAAGTGTCCCCAAGCCCTCAGCTGAGATGTGGGGGAAGAGAAGGTTGTCACTTGGGGGAGACTGCCCACCCCATCCTGCCATCCTGCGCTCTCCTGCCATGGATCTCTCTGTGTCCACAGGGGAGCACCCTTTGTCCTTTGCTGCCTGTGTGAACAGCGAGGAGATCGTGCGGCTGCTCATTGAGCATGGAGCCGACATCCGGGCCCAGGACTCCCTGGGTAAGAGCTGGGATGGGGAGGAGAGCTGAGATGCTGCAGGGAGCGAGGGGCAGGGTGAGGACAGGGGCTGGGACCTTCAGGAAGACCCCAGGGTGGGGATGGGGACTTTAGGCCAGTGGCCACATGATACCCTGTGTCCTCCCCAGGAAACACAGTGTTACACATCCTCATCCTCCAGCCCAACAAAACCTTTGCCTGCCAGATGTACAACCTGCTGCTGTCCTACGACAGACATGGGGACCACCTGCAGCCCCTGGACCTTGTGCCCAATCATCAGGGTCTCACCCCCTTCAAGCTGGCTGGAGTGGAGGGTAACACTGTGGTGAGAGACACTCCCCATCCCTGAGGTGTCTTTCTAATGACCCTCAACCTACCCCCTCCCCTGGCCCTGGGAGAAACAGAGGTGAACACGATCCCTGATGCTTAGGTCCCACTCTCAACTTATATAAAATTTTCAACCCCTCTTACTCTTGTTACCTGTTCTCTTTCTTGCCCACTCTTTTTCCCCTGAGGCATTGGGGGTTACAGAGTCTAGATCCCAAGCTGGGATTGTCTGTAATGCCCCAGCCCACCTTCCCTTTCAGCCCCTAGAGCAGGGCCCTCCAGCCTCTCATCTCCCCTTTCCAAGCTCTGGAGGGAGTCATGGGAGAGGACGAGGAACCTAGGGCATCACTGTGAATGTGGGTTCTTCTGCCCTCTAAAGGCTGTCATCAAAATGAAAGGGCAGCCACCCTCTCCAGGGGTGCTATCCTCCTGCACATGCATCCTGTCCACATTCTGTGACTGTCCCCTTTGCTTACTGCTTCTGAGTCATCTTCACTTTCCCTTAGATGTTCCAGCACCTGATGCAGAAGCGGAAGCACACCCAGTGGACATATGGACCACTGACCTCGACTCTATATGACCTCACGGAGATCGACTCCTCAGGGGATGAGCAGTCCCTGCTGGAACTTATCATCACCACCAAGAAGCGGGAGGTACGGTTCATCACAGCAGGCTGTGTCTGGGGAGGGGTGTCAGGGTCTCTGAGCTGCCTGTTCTTTTTTTTTTTTTGAGATGGAGTCTTGCTGTCACCCAGGCTGGAATGCAATGGCACGATCTTGCTCACTGCAAGCTCTGCTCCTAGGTTCAGGCCATTCTCCTGCCTCAGCCTCCCGAGTAGCTAGTGCTACAGGCGCCCACCACCAGGCCTGGCTAATTTTTTGTATTTTTAGTAGAGACACGGTTTCACCATGTTAGCCAGGATGGTCTCGATCTCCTGACCTTGTGATCTTCCTGCTTCGGCTTCCCAAAGTGCTGAGATTACAGGCGTGAGCCACCTCGCCCAGCCCTGCCTGTTCTCTTTCTGTTGCAGGCTCGCCAGATCTTGGACCAGACACCAGTGAAGGAGCTGGTGAGCCTCAAGTGGAAGCGGTACGGGCGGCCGTATTTCTGCATGCTGGGTGCCATATACTTGCTGTACATCATCTGCTTCACCATATGCTGCATCTACCGCCCCCTCAAGCCCAGGACCAATAACCGCACGAGCCCCCGGGACAACACACTCTTACAGCAGAAGCTACTTCAGGTGACATCCTTGTAGGAGCAGATCAGCAGGGCAGGACTTGACTCTGTGCTCTCAGACTGGTGTCCCTTCCCTTCCTCACACCATTTCTCCCCTTGCTCTAATCTCAAATATATTGGTACAAACTCCAAATGCACGCCCACAGAAACACACATATGCTCTTACTCTGAGAGCAGAGTTTGAGAAGAGCCAAACCTAACAGATTAAAAAGAATCTGCTGAGGCTGGTGACCCTGGGCACCATGGAAATGCAGGGCAGATGCCTGAAAGTCCTGAGCGTTTTGACCATTCTTCTCCCCTATCAGGAAGCCTATGTGACCCCTAAGGATGACATCCGGCTGGTGGGGGAGCTGGTGACTGTCATTGGGGCTATCATCATCCTGCTGGTAGAGGTGAGGTGTGGATGGAATCTGGGTGAGGCTGTCTGCCCCAGGAATCCAGCCTGGGTTCCAGTATCTGAGTGCCTTTGTGTCTCCCTGACTTCTCTTCAGATTCCAGACATCTTCAGAATGGGGGTCACTCGCTTCTTTGGACAGACCATCCTTGGGGGCCCATTCCATGTCCTCATGTGAGTTTCCTTCCTCTTACTCTCATCCCTTCCCTCAACAGGGCTCCAGTTCCACTCCCTGGATTCCTGACCTCTCAAGAACCTTAGCTCCAGAGTCCCCTCTCTAGTGCTGTGTGTATAACCCTGCGCATTGAGTGTGGAGAGGCTGAATCTGCATGTGTGGGTACTTTCCCAGCTACATTCTTGCTGTCAGGTCCCCAGGATCATCCCAGCTCTCCCCTCATCACCCTCCTCCCTGCTCCCCCAGCATCACCTATGCCTTCATGGTGCTGGTGACCATGGTGATGCGGCTCATCAGTGCCAGCGGGGAGGTGGTACCCATGTCCTTTGCACTCGTGCTGGGCTGGTGCAACGTCATGTACTTCGCCCGAGGATTCCAGATGCTAGGCCCCTTCACCATCATGATCCAGAAGGTCAGTCCTCCCCACAAGCTCCCTACAGAAAGGCCCCAGAGCCGCAGTCAGCAGACAGTCCCATAAAGGGCCGAACAGTAGACATTCCAGGCTCTGCAAGCCACACATGGCCTCACTGCATGTTTTTCTTCTTTTTTAACAATCCTTTAAAAATGTAGAAACCCTTTTCAGTTCAAAGGCCACACCAAAACAGGCCAGGTAGATCTGGTCTGCAGGCCAGATAGGCAATCCCTGTCCTGGAGGGTGAAGCTGTGAGATTTGTCGGGGTTAGACCTGTTAGAGGTTGGATGGGGCAATTGCTTGGGGAATGTGTGCAGATGTTCTCTGCCTCCTGCTCCCTCCAGATGATTTTTGGCGATCTGATGCGATTCTGCTGGCTGATGGCTGTGGTCATCCTGGGCTTTGCTTCAGGTAATCATCTGTCCAGGACCAGGGGCCAAGGCAGGGAGGAGATGAGAAAGTCTAGGGGGCACTGGCTCTGGCTAAACTTGGGGAGGAGGAGTAATGCAGAGATCAGGGAGGAGACCATATGATGTCAGAGGATGGGACATCCTCCAGAGGTCAGAAAAATCGGGAGTGTTAGGGAGAGGTGGCTCTTAGGATCAAGAAGATGAGGCTCATAGAGAACTAGGGACCATAAAAACCCAAAGTCTGGAGCACTGCAGAGCTGATGATATTGAGATGAAGGGACCAGGACGGACATGGACGCAGAGCCCGGGGTGGGCTGGTCGTCTGCATGGTTGCCATGGTAACCCTCACCCCCTTGGGTGGAGCAGCCTTCTATATCATCTTCCAGACAGAGGACCCCGAAGAGCTGGGCCACTTTTACGACTACCCCATGGCCCTGTTCAGCACCTTCGAGCTATTCCTTACCATCATCGATGGCCCAGCCAACTACAGCGTGGACCTGCCCTTCATGTACAGCATCACCTATGCTGCCTTCGCCATCATCGCCACGCTGCTCATGCTCAACCTCCTCATTGCCATGATGGGCGACACTCACTGGCGAGTGGCCCATGAGCGGGATGAGCTGTGGAGGGCCCAGGTGAGCCCCCTGGTGGCTGGGAGGGTTAGGGCTGGGAGGGTCATCACCTTCCTACCAAGGAACCTGCCAAGCTGAGAGAGAGGCAGGATATCTCGACCCCACTTATGTTTGGACAGTTGTGGCAAAGCAAGAAAATCATGCAAAATGTACAGAAGCACTGATTAGCAATTCAACCAGGCAACACTGGAATTGCTGAGAAGAATGCCTCACAGTTTTCTCAACAGTTAAAAGCTCAGTGTTTTCTAGAGGAATCAACAAGAAATAAATCAAAAGAAAATTAACAGTGGCTAAAACTGCACTCTGTACATTTTGTTCCCAAATAAAAACTGGAGTATCAAGTCTTCTTGATGATATTTAAGTCTGCAACATTTGATATGGAAAGCTGGATGTGTTAAAAAATAATGCCACCCAAACTTCCTATAGTAGCAGAAGCTATCTTCAGCCAGATCTTCAAGATAGGGGGAGAAGACCATGAGATGAATCAAATCCTCATTTAAAAACACCTAGTAAATAATTTATCTAAAACAAATTATTTCAGCAAAATAATGGAAATTTCCCAAACTGGAAGGCATTTAACTATGCTGTGTAGAAAACGGAGTGGAAAAACTAAGCTGGGAAATAAGGTTCGCTGAGAAAAATATTTTCTTCAGGAATATATATTGATATTCTAAGTGGGATGTTTATGTTTATAAGTGGCCTTTATGTCTGTAGGGTCAGAATATCTGGGAGCCCTTAAGAGCCCTTTCTATTTGCTTTGTCTGGTGCCTGTGCTCCTGGGAATGGGGCTTCCGCCTCCTGTCTTTCTCCTGCCTCTGGCCTGGCTGCATGACGGATGTCAGGTCATTGGGTAAAGAATTGTCTCAAGCTCTATCGACTCTCTCCCACTGAAGATGGTCAACAAAGGCTGCCCCCCCTCCCAGATCCAGGGGTGTAGTTCATCACCCCTGGGGAAACCACGAGCTCCCAAGTTTCCTTGGCATTGCTAGACTGTTTTCCTTTGCCCTGCATCCTCTCCTCCCGCCTTCTTCTCCATCTGCAGCGCTCTTTCCTCTGTCTGCACCCAGCCTCATCTCTGACTTTCCCTTTTGTCCCCTTACACAGATCGTGGCCACCACGGTGATGCTGGAGCGGAAGCTGCCTCGCTGCCTGTGGCCTCGCTCTGGGATCTGCGGACGGGAGTATGGCCTGGGGGACCGCTGGTTCCTGCGGTGAGTGACATGCGGGGGTAGGTGTCCCCTGAGAAGCCTCATCGGCAGGGTATCCCTCTGCTCAGATGGTTTTCTGCTCCTGGGGTCCCTGTGCAGGCCTGTATGCTCCCTAGGCTCTATGCTTGTTGACTGAGCTGGTGAGGAAGGGGTCCCGTCTGGAGCCTGGATTTCTCAAAGCATCCAGGGAGCCTGTGGCAGGGTCTGCTGCTTCCTGAGGCCTAGCTGCCAAGGGGCCAGTGACCCAGGCATCCACCATGGCTGCACAGAAGGGAAAAGGCCAGCAATGGCAGGGATGGGGGGACCAGGGGATAAGAGACAAGCCTCCTTCTTGGATCTGCTCTTCAAGTCCTGGCTGTGTCTCAAGTCCTCCTGCGTTCCACAGGGTGGAAGACAGGCAGGATCTCAACAGGCAGCGGATCCAACGCTACGCACAGGCCTTCCACACCCGGGGCTCTGAGGATTTGGACAAAGACTCGGTGGAAAAACTAGAGCTGGGCTGTTCCTTCAGCCCCCACCTATCCCTTCCTACCCCCTCAGTGTCTCGAAGTACCTCCCGCAGCAGTGCCAATTGGGAAAGGCTTCGGCAGGGGACCCTGAGGAGAGACCTGCGCGGGATAATCAACAGGGGTCTGGAGGACGGGGAGGGCTGGGAATACCAGATTTGACTGCGTGCTCTCACTTGACTTCCCGGAAGTCATTTTCCTGGGAGCTCTCATTTCCTGGGAGCGTCAAACAAAACAAAAACCAAACACCCAGAGGTCTCATCTCCCAGGCCCCAGGGAAGAAAGAGAAGTAGCATGAACGCCAAGGAAAGTACGTGGAGAATCACTGCTCCAGGCCTGCGTTACTCCTTCAGCTCTGGGGCAGACGGAGCCCAGCCCAAGCACGGGGCTGGGAGGGCGTGAGGAGCTCTCCTGCGGCCCGCTCCTCACCCCTTCCGACAGGAGCACTGCACGTCAGAACACTTTAAAAACAGGCCAGCCTGCTCAGGCACTTGGTCTCCACCTCAGGGTCATAAGTGGGGAGAGAGAGTGCCTTTCCCAGGGCATCCAGGCAGGTGCAGGGAGGTGCAGAGCTTGTGGAAAGCATGTGAGTGAGGGAGACAGGAAAGGCTCCGGGGGTGGGGTGAAGTGGAGCTAGGTCTTGCCAACTCCATCTTCAATAAAGTCATTTTCGGATCCCTGCCCAGCTCCCCTTCTGCATCTCTGGGGTGCCACCTGCCTGCCCCACCCCTCTGTTCCTTGTTTGAGGCCTCCCTCACCCTTCCTTGCAGACTGAGGCCTCACCACACTGAACTTGCAAATTCCCTTCTTTCCCTTTAATGAGGAGGGGGCCAGTGGAGAGGCGGAGGACCAGGGAATGCAGCCATCGGGAGGGTTGGGTTTGCTGTGGGGCATCTCTCACAGAGGCCGCTGGAGCCCGGCTCACATCCCACATGTCCCTTCTCGGACCAGTGTCCAGGGCCGAGTCACGGGCATCGTCATTTCCTGGCACGCTGCCGTGGCCTCAGACCTCCACTGAGCCCTGCTGCCTCAGGTGTTGCTGAAGGAGCTGGATGTGGTGCAGCAGCTTCTTCTGGTGGCCAGCCAGGGTGATGCCCAGGGCAGGCAGGTCTCTGGTTGGGAGGGAGGGGATCAATTCTAGGCCAGCTTCTCCGAGATCCCCAGCACGACCCCTAGTCAGCGACCCAGAGCATTCACCCCCCACCCCACCACTCCCTGCTTACTCCAGGCTGAGCTGAGCCACATCACTGAAGGTACAGAGGCCAAACTTGGAGAAGTTGTCGTGGTAGCACTCCAGTCCAATGGCTGAAAGCCAGGCCTGGGGTGAGTCCAGACAAGGAAAGTCCAGGGCCACAGGGGTCAGAAGGGCCTGGGAAGGCCTAAGAGGGGAGGGGCAAGTAGGGTCAAGGTCTCTTCATCTTAGCCCCTCTCCTCAGTTTTCTTTAGGTTTGCATCTACCCTCCCTGGCTTTCCCAGACTCTAGCCCCAAGCTCCAGACCTTTCCCCTGGGTCTCCGCCAGCCTGCAGAGTATCCGGCTTGCGGATCATCTTATCAAATGCAGCCACCAGCTGGTCAAAATGAGGCCGCCGGGCACGATCCTTCTGCCAAGTGTCCAACATAAGTAGATGTAATCCAGGAGGACAGCCTGGAGGTGGGGGCAGCCGGAACTCCTGCTCTATTGCATTTAGTACCTGGGGGTCAGAGGAAGACTATGATGATGGGAAGTTTTGTTAGTAAAGGGGAGTACTTTGTTGGGTAAGAGAGTGGAACATGAGGAGAAGGAACTCAAATATATGGAATCCAAGAGCCATAAGATCTTAGAATACAAATGGAGTAGAGAATGGAGGTCCTAGAATGTTCCAACCAGGGAAGGATTGGGGTGGGAAATCAGCAGTGTCTAGGTCGGTGCTTACCTCCTGTTCACTCATGTCCCAGTAAGGCCGTTCTCCATAACTCATCACTTCCCACATGAGTATCCCAAAGCTCCAGACATCACTGGATGCTGTATGCTTTCCATGTGCAATGACCTCTGGGGCTGCCCAGCGAAGCAAACAACTTGGGCCCTGAGGGGTAAAGTCAAAAGCAAATAGTAATAATCATAGCAATAGTCACGTTTATTGAGCAACTACTACGTGCTCAGATATGTCAAGAGTTTTACATCAAGCATCTCATTTAATCATCATAACAACCCTCTAAGGTGGATGATATCATCTCCATTTCACAGAAGCAGAAGCAATAGTCACGTTTATTGAGCAACTACTATGTGCTCAGATATGTTAAGGATTTTACATCAAGCATTTCATTTAATCCTCATAACAACCCTCCAAGGTGGATGATATTATCTCCATTTCACAGAAGCAGAAGGTGAGGCTTAGAGAAAGTGAACTTGTCCAAGGTCACAGAGCCAGAGAGGAGAGTGTTCAGAATTTGTATCCAGCTGTGCTGACTCTGGAGCCTCTGTAATCTCCACAGTGGGGGAAGGACAAGGGGTAGTTCTAGACTGTTGCAGGTCTCCTCCCCTCCCTCATCCCCTTTCTTTGTCTGGGTCCCTGAGGTCACCTAGGCTTTCATCTCCCCCATCACACAGGAGAACCTCCCTCCTTTCAGGGACTATGACATCCCAGCTGAGGTGCCCACCCCGGATTCCGGCTCACCACCCCCCACCCAGCACCTGCTGGGGCATGCCACAGGCCCCAGGCTGTGCCCCCGAGGCTGTGCTCTCACCTGAGGACTGTGGCCAAGACGGGCCACCTTGCACACCAAGTGGCTATTTACCAGCACGCTGTGGGCAGAGAGCGAGCGATGGACGAAGGCAAAGCTGGACAGGTACTGCATGGCAGCAGCCACTCCCCGCTGCATGGCCACCAGCTGCAGGCTGCTGAACTGGCCCTCCCGCTGCTGAGGGGCAGGGGCAGGGGGCAGAGGTCAGTGACTGGAGACGGGGAGACCTCGTCATACTGCACAGCAGACAACAGCATGAGAGGGGGAGGGTGTGGAATCAGAAAATGGCCTGGGAAGGAAGGACAGAGACCATGGAAGGTGGGGTGGTAAGAAGCAAAGATACAGGACCCTGTCTCCTGGAAGCTTTCCTGGACCCCAGGACCCTCCTCCTTCACCCAGGCTGGACTGACCCTGAGGAAGCTGTCCAGGGGGCCAAGCTCCATGAACTCCGTCAACACCATGAGGGGCCGGCTCTTGGTGACTACACCCTCCAGACGCAGGATGTTGGGGTGCTGGCACTGACCCAGCACCGCAGCCCGGCCCAGGAAGGTCATCTGCAGGCTTTCGGCGCCCCCAGCCCACAGGGCCTGGATGGCCACAGTCTGCTCCCTCCGTCCCCGTGGCTGCAGGCGGCCCCGGCGCACTTCACCGAAAGAGCCTGGGAGAATAGGTGTATGTTGGGGTGGGGATCGAGGCTTACGGCGCCCTGCCATGTTTGGATGGGACTCTGGCCAGGGGAGGCCCCAAGGGAGCCCCGTCGCTCTGATCCCTGCCTTGCCCCTGCTGTACCTGTCCCAATGACCTCCTCTATCTTGATATAGGCAGGATCGATCTCCCGGGCAAGTTCTCGGATGGCCTGGCAGGGGTCCTCGTAGGTGGAGGGGTCGATGTAATACTTCACCCCAAGTCCTGGAGGAGTGTGGAGTATGTTATGAGTGTGTTGTGCAAGGCAGGGCTGGCCACACACCCCAGACATGCCCACTTACCTCCAGAAGATTGTGCCAACGAGCTCCCCCAATCTTGCGGGGATCCAGCCTTCCCTGCCATGTGCCCCACCCGTGTGTTCCCCAGCCCCACCCATTTCTTCTCCTCATCCCCACCTGGGCTGCTGTATTGCTGCAGCTGCTCCGTATAGCCAGTCCCACGCCGCTTCCTGAGGGACAAAACGGTGACCGGGGATGACACTCCCATTTCCACCCCCTTGCTGCCCCCTTGTCACCCTCACAGACTGCTCTTTAGTCGGTCTGTGGAGGGGGACACCAGTCTGGCCCTCCTGCCCACCTCCACGTGGGGCTCAGTGCAGGGGCTGGCTGATGGGAGGAGCACCTGTATGGGGTTTCTGCTGGGGGCTCCAGACTTGGCAGGACTTGAGGTTTGGCTGTGGAGTTCATGGTGCTGGGCAGAGTTGGGCAGGGGTGGGGACTCACCGCTGGAAGACGACCGCCAGCACGGTGATGGCTGCTAGCAGGAGGAAGGCCAAGGCCCCCAGGATGGAGCCAATCACCAAGGAGAGTCTCTCTGGAAGCTGGGAGGACAGCTCCCCTGGGGAACCAGCCGACAGGGTCACAGGTGGGCCAGGTCCCTCATAGGTGCTTGTTCATGTGCCCAGGCATGCACACACCACAGGCACACACAACACGCATGCACATGCCGCAAACCTTCCACATCCACACACAGGCACACACAACACACACACACACACGCCCACAGCCCTCCCACATCCACACACAGGCACACACAACACACACACACACAC
>NW_012115154.1:11290174-11300682 GCF_000951035.1 Colobus angolensis palliatus | reverse complement strand
CCCACAGCCCTCCCACATCCACACACAGGCACACACAACACACACACACACACGCCCACAGCCCTCCCACATCCACACATAGCATGCATACATACCCCTACAACTCCCCACCTCCCCGAGTAGCCCCTAGGTCAGCTGCTGAGCAAAAGGCACTCTCCTTTCCCACAGAACTTCTGGTTGGAAAGCACTGGGCCACGGTTCAAGGCCGGACAGTCCCTGGGCCTCTCCTCACTACCCACTTGGGCCTTCACCTGCCCATCTGGCTCCCCACCCCCGCTCACCTTGAGGAAGCGTCTGGAAATAGACTTTGCCCCCGTAGGGGCCGTGGCCGGCAGCAGTCCGGGCCCGCACCTGGAAACCATAGATGTGGCCAGGGCTCAGCTGTGTCACGGTGGCAGTGTTGGTCTCGCTGGTCAGGGTGAAGGAGTGGGATTCGTCTTCTGCCTGGGGGTAACAGCCACTCACTCCCTGCCTGGCCCCCTCTTGCCCCCGCTTCTGCCCCTAAGGCCCCCAGACACCCTCCCTGGTTGACAGGGCTCTCAGACACATGCCCAGTGCTGAAGGCTTCTGGGCACCTCTCCTTGCCCATTCAGCCTCTGGCCCCCACCGTGGGGACTGTGAGCTCCTGCAGGCCCTGCTGTGGGCCCCCCACTCCTCCTGCGCACCTGGTCATAGTAGCGGAGCTGATAGTCCAGGATGTTCCCATTGGTCTGGTCGGGCTGCGGCCAGGACACTGTGATGCTGTTGGATGCCCGGCTCACCTGGTGTACCACAGGGACTGCAGAGGGCACTAGAGCGCAAAAGGAAAATTATTAGGGGAATAGGAGTCACCGGGAGCAGGGTCAGCCTTGAGGGGAGGGTGGCAGGGGTGGACCAGGCTGGAGATCAGGAGTAGGGAAGGGGGCTCAAAGGAGCAGAGGCAGGGGATCCCAAAGGCCAAGGAAAAGGGCTCACCTTCATAGCTGGTGCTGACATTGATAGCTGCAGCCTGAGGAGGGTCAGGGCTGAGCTCAGACACCCCATTGACAGCCTGCACCTCTAAGATGTAGGGTACATGTGCTCGGAGGCCCCCCACTAACACTCGACTCTCAGTCAGGCCTCTCTGGCGAGGGTCAAAGTGGACCTCATCCCTGCAGCGGCGACAAGTGCCCCCACCACCGCTGGCAGGCTCCTGGCGGCCTTCACACTCCTTGCACACGACGTTGAAGAGCAGGTCCCCTCGACCCCCTAGCTCCCGAGGCAGGCGCCAGTGTAGCATGAGTGCTGAGCCTTGCACCTCAAACCAAAGCTCCTGGGGAGCCGATGGAGGACCTGGGGGGCCGGAAGATGTGGCAGTCCAAGGGCCAAGAGGGCAGGAGTCATGGGGGTGATTAAGGAAGGAAGGAGCCAGGGCAGGGTGGGTGGCCCAGAGGGGAGGAGACAGAAGAGCATGGGGTGGTGGTAGCCCAGAAAGGCAGGATGTGGGCCCAGGGGAGGACAGGTCAGGGAGAGAAAAGGGTGGGGACAGGGAGGGGAGGAAGCCAAGAAAACAGGGGAAAGACAAGTCACTCCAAATGCAAAGATCCCCCAGTGTTGCCTACTCCCCCAACTTCTGGCCCCTCTCCCAGTCTCTTTCCCATTGCAGGGCTGGGTGGGGAACTCACCAGTGCAGGGGGCCTCTGGTGGGTCGGAACTGGCCCGGTAGAAGCCCTCCAGGCAGGGGCAAACGGGAGCTGCTGGACTGGGAGCGTGGCTGCGGGCAGGGCATGGTGAGCAGGGAACATTCCCAGCAGAAGCCTTATAGAGCCCCCGTGGGCAGGCTGAGGAGGCAGAGAGGAGAGTGGGGGCGTCACACTCGCTCTGTCCACCCACCCTGAGCTCCCAACACACAGCAGGCAGTTATCCTCGCAGCCTTCTCTTCCCCGGAGCTGGTTCTCCTTTTCTTCCAAGACTGAACCCCACCCTGTCTTCCCTCAGGCAGAGATTTCCTCTGCCATTTGCTGGGACAGAATTGCATTTCCATGGATGGAGAAAGTGAGGTGCCGTGGGGGCTACAGACAGGCCCAGTGCCAGATGTGGGTGTTCCCGGCTTATTGCATAAGCTCCCTCTACGGAGGCCTGCTGCTGCAGTCATTCTCCCTAGCTGCCATCCACTGCCTTCCTCTACCTGCATCCCTGTCACCTGGCCCTGCGAGGCAGGGACCCTCCCAACAGAAAGGCGAATGGGAACCAAAGAACTCCATTCCATAGTAACCCTGGAGCTGGAGCTAAACTCCTTTTGGTCTCCATCACTTCTCAGGCCTGGAGACTTAGGAGAAGGCAATTGCCATGAAAGGCTCCAGAAGATTCCAGAAATTTCAGATGAGTGGGTGACAGCAAGGCTGAGTGCTTTAAGAAATAAAATTAGGGAAAATAGGGGTCCTTCCCTAAGATGGCTTATTCCTGACCTTTTGCAGATGAAATGAATTTTGGGGTGTTCAGAAGAGGAGCCCAAAGGCTGCGGGTGGGTGGGAGGTGTCAGGCAAGTGCAAGAGGAGTAGGGTCTCACCTTGGCAGGCCTTGTCTCCTCGGGCTGGTTGGTGTCCAGGCTGGCACAGGCAGCCCCCGACAGCTACCATCCACTTGCCCTCCCCGTTGCAGTGCAGCCTCGGGGGGCTGCCTCCTGCCTGGCCCCCTACTCCATCCTCCTCTGGCTCTGCATGAGCCACACAGGTGCCCACAGCTGCCACCAGGGAGGCCCCCCCAGCCCCACTGGCTTGCGTCTCTGGAAAGGAGGCAAAGGATCGGAGCACAGCAGGGCAGGTATAGGAGAAGAGCCTGACAGCTACCAGGGCCAGGCAGGCCCCCGTGTCCTGGAAGGCCACGTAGAAGCCACGTTGGGTGAGAGGCCCAAAGCTCCGCTCTTTGACGTTCAGCTGCAGTCCAGCCCGCTGCCCAGCCCCGTGGGGTCCCACAGCCCACGCTGCAGAGGAAGAAGAGGAGGAGGAGGAGGAGGGAAAGCTCTCGTCTGCTGCAATGGTGTCCACCTTGGTCCAGCGTTTGAGGTGCCAGGAGGAAACGCTGTCGGGGCTGTCGGGCTCCTCAGCCTGGCGGTAGTAAAGGGTGAAGGTCTCCCGGCAGGTGCCGCCGCTCACGCCCAGGCTGGAGCACGCCCGCACAGAGAAGTGGAGTCGAATGTGTGCCCTCTGGGCCCCGCGCCGCTCCACAAAGTGTGTCTGCAACCAATTGTCCTGCCCGGTGCCTGGAGGGGCCCCTGCCACATGACATGCCTCAAAGGTCCGAGTCAGTCGTCGCTGGTCGTCCAGAACACTCACCTCATCCCACTGCAGGAAGGGGTAGGAGAAGCTTTAGGGGCTCCCGACTTAAGTAAGGCTAGGTAGAGGGTATAGGGAAGGGGACATATCTATTCCACTGGGACTTAAAATTAATGACAAGCAAAGCAGACAGGGGATATCTTGAAATCTTGGTGCTCTAGAGAGAGGGATCCTTTTCCCATAATCCTCACCCAGGGTTTCCTTCATGAATTCCACTCTTCAGGGAACAGGGAGGGGCAGGGACAAGGGATTCAGGTTCAGAATGAGAGTGGCACTCACCCCCCCTGGTGGGTAGGTGAGCCAGCCAATCTCAGATGTCTCTCCGGTGGTGTCCAGCAATACCTCTGCCCAGAAATAAGAGGGGCACACAGTGGCCAAGCCTCCAGCCAGCACTGCCAGCCTGAACTCTATTCCCATCGGGAACAAAAGAATGCCCCGCCCGGGCCCGTGTCTTTGCCAGCAGGATCACAGCTGTCCGTCAGGGTCCTTTCTCTGACAAATCTGATGTGGGTCTTCATCATCCTCACCATGCCTTTCCATTGATTGATGTCTTCACTCTTATCTACCTTTTCTGAATCTTTCCCACTTCCCCCTTGCACTGGGTCTCTATGGCAGGTGGGGTTTCTCCTGTCTCCCCTCCCTCTTACCTTCCAGAGCCAGAACTGAAGACACCAGGAGCAGCACCCATAGGCTACAAACCATGCCCGCCACTCTGTTCACTAACTGAGCAGCCCCTTCAGTAGCCATGGGGCATCTTCAGGGCGTCCACCATCGCCCCAGCCACCACCCTGCTCCTGGGTGGGGCTGCAGCTTTGGCAAGACTCTCAGCGTGTACAGCTAAGCTTGTTCCTGAGGAGACACACAAGACCAGAAGAGGCAGATGGGAAGAAAGTGTTTCTTCATATACAGCCCAGGCTCCAAAAGTTGTGTCTCCTCCTACAGCTCTCAAATCGCCCCAGCACCCACCATGGGCCAGAAGCCAGGTTGCGTACTGCCTCTCCAGAGCCTGTGCAAACTTGGCCATCTTGGAGTGCTCATGCCCACTCCCTGTGTGACCCTGTCTCTGTGTTCATTTCTCACAGCTCTCCCTCCTAGAAGTGGAGCAGAGGGTGTTTCTGGGTCAATCTTACCTTTTTTTTTTTTTTTTCTTCCTGTAAGGGGTTATTCCAGTTCTTTCTCTTCATTTATTCTCCTCCCTTCCTCCAACAGCCACCCTGTATTGGAAGTTAGAGGATTTTCATTAAAGGCAGCTGGTTAAGAAGCTGCTCCATCCTATGGACACGTGAATTGAATCCTCACAACACTGCCCCGCCCCCGATGGACCTGGATGCTCTAGAAATTTCAGAGGGGCAGTGAAGCAGTGAAGCGGCAGGGACACAGGAAGATGGCTGTGGGGTATGATGGGAGGGAAGGGACCAGAATAAATGCAGGAAGAACACAGGCATGAAGATTCACTCTGATAAATGAGACAGTGCAGGGAGGGCAGAGCTAAGGAGGTCTGGCATACACTCTGCGAACAAAGATCCTCGTGCCCCAAGGGGTGCATGTTTTCCTAGAGCTTACAGAAGAATAACCCTGGGCTTTAACATACGAAAAGATGCTTCTTGTTTGCTCACATTTAAAGGAAATCATGTTAACACCACAGCAACAGGCCATTTGTTACAGAAGGAATATTTGTGCCCCCACCCCCATTCATATGTTGAAATCCTAACTCCCAAGGTGATTGGTATTAGGAGGTGGGGCCTTTGGGAGGTAATTAGGTCGTGAGGGTGGAGCCCTCACTAATCATGACACTAGTGCCCGGATGGGATGAAAGAGACCCCAAAGGGCTTTCTCACCCTTTCTCTGCCATTCGAGGACACAACAAGGAAGAGCGCAGTCTGAAACCTAGAAGAGACGCTTCGCCAGGAACTGATCATGCTGGCACCCTGATCTTGGACTTCCCAGCATCCAGACTGTGAGAAAGATATTTCTATTGTGTATAAGCTACTTGGTCTATTGCACTTTGTTATGGCAGCCACAGTTGCCTAAGACACCATTTTTACCATGTTGGAGAAGGTGCGGGAAATAGGTTCTCTTGTACATACTCTGCTTGAGTCCAAATTGGAATATTCTCTTGGGAGGACAATTGGGTAGTATCTTGCTAGCAGCTACACTGTAAGAATGTGTCCTTCAGGTACTGAACACGTGTGTGGGTTTGCGCAGATGTTTGAACAAAGACAGTAATTGTAAATTGTTTATAAGAGAAAAGGCTGTAAACTAACTGTCCATCAATTGGAAGATGGTTAAAAATTATGGTACATCCTTAGAAAGAAATGTGGGCAACTGTTTATGCACTGATATGAAAATTGTTTCCAAGTGAAAGTGGGACGGTGGAGAACAGTGCAAAGTAAGCTCTCCTTTGTTAAGAAGGATATATACACATACATATGTATGGAAGGATATCTATGGAAGAGCATCCAAAACCTGTGAAAAAGGCAAAGGAAGTGGACTGAGACCCAGTGTGAGAGAGGCTTACTTTCATTGTATTCTCTTTAATTGCATCCGTTTAAATTTTTGCATTCTTAAACTCTTGCATGTGTATTATTATTTCAACTAAATCATTAATTAAAATTTTATTTAAAACTATAGGATAATAACTGTTTAGTAAAGTTAATCAAAATAGTGCTCATACCCTCATAATGCCTTCTCAGAACTGTGTTGTAAGCTACCTCTTATATAAAACCCTCCCGTGCCTTCAGAAGGCACACCACTAAGCTCACGAGCAAATTGAACGGAAGGAATAGCTACCTCCAGTGTCACAGTGAAGACAAACAGGCTTGGCACCTCCTTTGCTTGTTGATCTAGAGATTGGGGGTTCTCTATCTCTCCTCGTGTCTGAGTATCAGAAGTCTGTGAATTGGGTGGACTAGAGCACTATAATCCCTTTATTTCGGTGAAGAAAAAAAAGAGACATGTTGCCCAGATTGCTCAAAAGACATAGAACTGAGAGGAAAAAATTAAAAAAGTCAATTAGAAGAGAAGTTGTGATTTGTTTTTCCTGGATATATATGGCCTTGGGATTGTTGAAAACTATCATAAAACTAAAATCAAACTATGAAACTTTAATTGTGACAAATACGAAAATCGTAATTTGATTCCTACTAATTTTTTTCTGGTACTGTGGGCTGTGCTCTCCATGAAGTTATCATGGAGAGACACCATTTCTACATACGTGTGGGCTGATGTAGAGTAGGCACCTGCCAACTAGCCCCTGAAACTCACCTTTTATCCATCTTTAACCCTATTTGTGAAATAGAGAGTTCAATTCACAGCCTATGGAGACAAGGAGCATTTCCATATGGCAAACTGCTCTTAAGTAATGTTCTTTGCAAAAATGTCTGAAATGCTACTAGGGTCCTTCACAGATGAAATAAATGCTTTGGAGAGGAACGGGGAGATCATGAAGTAAAAAGTATGCATAGCTATTAAATTCTGTAGCCTTGGCACCAACACCAATGGCTGTTTAATAAATATCCTAAAGTAATTTATGTTGTAAGTGCATCCCTCCAAAGGCTCAATGGCTTAATTTGGAGATGTGCTTGACACACTGAAGCAAACCAGAGTCACGGAGTCCTAAGAAATACTGTTAACAGGGAAAGAAAACGCCAGCAACAGGTTTTTAAACAATGAAGGCTATTTTACCGTTTGCCCAGAAGTTATTCTTTAAAATAGTCTCTTTCTTTCACTCAGAACATGGATGGATACTGTAATCTGTACAAAGAAGAAATAATAAGCCCTGTGTCTTCTCAAGCTTACAACTAGACAAATAATCATGAAGAAAGAACAATAAATATTTTGGAAATATTTCAATGAATTATTTTGAAAGACAGCCAAGCATGATAGAAAAGATGTGCTGCAGATAATATCAGCTGTCCAATATGGAACACTCTGGAAGATGAATAGCAAGATATTTGCTTTGATGACCCGAACTACAAGGAACACAGTCACTTGTGGTTGCAACAGGGCGTGCTTGCATAGCCTTAGCATGCCTCGTAATGACAACACGAAGCTGGCCTCCCTCCCGAAGATCCAGAAAAGAGCAAAAGCAATTATGAAACATGCATGTTAAGGCCGCTCAGCTTCTGCCATCGAGAAACAGCATAAAGCAAAGAAGAAAATGGAGACACTGCCTGTGGATGGCCACTTCAGCAATTTTTTGAAATTTTACTAAGAACAAAGACAGTCATCAAAAAGAAATGGTTGAGGATCTTCAAGTACCCAGTAGGATACTTCTAATGTTTGATGAGGACCTCTTTTAGATTCAGATCCAGAAGACTGAAGGTTATAAATACATTTTTTCAGAAAAAAAAATTGTTGCTGAGTCAGACTAGGAAGTTAGGTGAGTTCTTGCTTATCGAACAAACCAGATAAATTCAAGACTTTTAATTTTAATATATAAAAAGAATATGGGTGTGTCCCTGTCGCAGGAATCCAAATAAAGAAAAAGGAAGCTTTATTAAGATATGGAATAAATTGCTGTCAGCAAATTCATACCACTGCAGATTCTTTTGAAGCCAATTTCAAAGGCAGAAACATAAGTGACAAGAACACGGCTGCTCCACATGCCTGGAATGCTAAGTAAGCAGGACTCGGAACTTGATTTTTCAAAGTGTCTTCAATGGTTGTGGGCATGGAGCATCTTCTGCATTTGGTCCAGGAGAGCATCCCATGCCACAGAGATGGGAAGCAGCCTCTGCAAGTAGAGGCCCCTTGCTCCTCTCTCACAGCCTGCTTGAGAGTCCTCTCTCCTCCAACTTACAAAAGGAACTGGTCAGTATTTAGAAACTCTCTAACACAAGAATGTGCAAAAGAACCTATCTCCTTTAGAAAAGCATTCACACTTCAGATGTGTATAAGGTTTTAAAAATATAAAACCAGAAGCAGCAGAAATGTGAATATAAAATAACAGTGGAGAAAATGAGACTGATTAGACAAAGTTTCAGGTAACAAACATTTCAGGCTATGACTTAATAATCTTTTCTCAGCTTCTTTTATAGATATATCACTTAATCTCTTTTTGATACAGTGGAGAAAATAGATCCACAAACCTGCTACATCTCTTTGGTTTACAAAAATAAGACCGTTTCTTAGGTATCAAGGTTGTGTTTCGTTTTTAGAAACTGGCAAAAATTAAAGATTTGTGGAATCATAGCTTACAAGGCATAGCTTACGAGTTATGTTGCTATAAAAATGAAAGATTTCACTTTGGGAGGCCGAGGCGAGTGGATCACAAGGTCAGGAGATCGAGACCATCCTGGCTAACATGGTGAAACTCCGTCTCTACTAAAAATACAAAAAAAGAAAAAAAATTAGCCGGGCGTGGCAGCGGGCACCTGTAGTCCCAGTTGCTGGGGAGGCTGAGGCAGGAGAATGGTGTGAACCCAGGAGGCGGAGGTTGCAGTGAGCTGAGATCGCGCCACTCCACTCCCGCCTGGGTGACAGAGCGAGACTCTGTCTCAAAGAAAAGAAAGATTTAAAAGTAAATTACATTAGTAAATAGGTAAGAATTTTAAAAATTAACCGTGCTCCAATTAAATGCTAAATATGATACTTTCATGAGCAAATCAAGCTTACTTAATATAGTTTATGTACCTCAAGCCACAAAGTGAATTTTTAAAGATTAAATAATATAAGCCAAATAAGCTTGGAGGAAGGTAGGCAGAAGACATATTAGGCCATTAAAATGGGTTACTGTGGGAGGTAGAAATGAAGGATTGTAGGTGTGGGCAATAATTTTGTCTTATACATAATTCAATTATTTTTCTTGTTACAGTAAGCATGCCTTATTTTTATAATTAATGTAAAATCTCATAATTAAAATCTAAACAAAAAAAAATATTTGTAAAACCTAGACAAATAAGCATATGTTTACATTTTATGCACTCCCCACACCCTTTTCCTTCTATGTTTCAAAATATTCAGAAATGTTCATCTATAAGAAGAAGGTAGAGGTGGAGATACAGTAGGAGCTGAGAATGAATGAGTGAAATAATGCCAATAAGAAAAGCAAAATAATTGTTATCTCTGGCTAGTCTTTCAGCTTCTCTCCTAAGAAGTTCAAACTGTCCCGCTGCTGACATCATGCATGCTTCTCTTCGACGATGTCAAGCAAAGGGATGAGGCTATGAAGGGACAGAGGGGAACCCAGGGGACTTTCCACCGGGAACACATAGTAAAGGGCATGGCCCCAAAGCGAGCCCAGACAGGAACAATTTAGTGAGACAAAGCAGGCTGCAGAGTCCAGTAGGGGCAGAACAGTCTCGAGGGCAAAGGGGCTCGAGGTTTTATGTCTGGTGTGGTTGCTGGGCTGGTCCTTACACCTGTGAGCCACCAAGTCTGTGTGGGAGGGGTCAGTGCCACAGGCCCTATCCCCCATCCTGCTTCACAGCTGTTAAACGCCCAGGAAATTCCAGTATAATCCTTGCTGAGTTTAATGCTGAAGCCTCTATCCTTTAATCTCCACCTTGGAGATCTCTTCGTGCTCTGGCCTCCTGCCTTGAGAAGGATCCCATCATCAGGCTTTATGGAGGCACCCAGGACAGACAGTGAGGAGGTGGCTGTCCTCCGGCTCTTCTATCCCCTGCTTCCCTGGCTGGAGAAGGCAATTTGGAGATTACCTAGCAGAGGACAGTCCTGTGTCCCTGGAGGCCTCCAGCCCCTTAGAATGTACCCCAGAGCACTGTGACTCAGACAAATGTGCCTCCCACTCCCAGGCTGTGGAGCTGGGGGAGGCTTTTAAGATGCAGGCAGTGTCTAGGTCTAGCCAGACAGCCACTTAGAATGAGCCACTCTGTGCACTGACGGGGACATGCGTGGCTCTGGAAAAGAGCATAAGGGAGGGTGTTGGGGGCAGGAGGCAAATGTGCCTGAGAGATGAGTAAGTGGAAGGTTGTGGAAGAAAGCCCCTGAGTGCCAGGAGTAGCACCTGCGTCAGCAGTGCCTGAAGATGTGTCTACCTGGCGGAGTGTGTAAGGAAATGTGTATGAGGTGAGGTGGGCGGGAGCAGATGCCGTCTGTGTAGAGGGGGGTTGTTGCTTTCCTGTGGCAGAAGATGCACATCAGTGCTGGTTCCGGAGTGGTTCCATGGGCTCTTCTTCCTCACCTTGGGCCCCTGCTCTACCCCCAGTCTGCCTGTGAGTTGCTCTTGGCTGCAGGAGGTGCTTCAGCAGAAAC
>NW_012115154.1:11288665-11290085 GCF_000951035.1 Colobus angolensis palliatus | reverse complement strand
GGGGGGGTGGGTAAAGAAAAGGAAACCTGAGGCTTCTCAAACCCTCCAGAACCTGCCACCCTCCTTCACCTAGAGTGGGGAGTGGGGTGGGAACTCAGGGTCTAAGGCCCAGGCTCAGGACTGGGTGATAGCAGAACAGCCGTCCCAGAAGGAGGATCCTGCCTTTCCCATGCTCAGCCCATCCCAGCCTGTTGCTCCCCAGCATTCTGGTAACCCAGCGTCATTGCCAGCCATCTTCTTGCACCCTGAATGGAGTAACAGACTCCGAACAAGACCACCTTCTGAGGCCACCCGGTAAGTACGTAGGCACCCCCACCCTAATCTTCCTTTGAGAAAAAAGGCCCATTGCCCTGAAAAAGCCAAGTGGCCCCACTGAACAGCACTCAGAAGCCTCAATGCTCCAATGCTCCATTACTTGGACAGCTTCTGTGGTCTACTAACAGTCCCACACAGCTCCCTCCCACTAGTCTCTCAGCTCAGGACCAGCATCTTCCCTCCTAGAGCCTCAGTCAAGTTCCCCCCGCGGGTGGAGGACCTGGGTTAACTGATTGGGAACAGGCCCAGCCGCTCCGATCCATGGGCACTGCCAGGGACATTACAACATTGCTATGCTGGGTCCATGCCAGCTCCCCCAGGGATGGGAGGAGAGAGAGTGCCAGACGGCCAAGATCGGTGGGTGGGGGTGTGGGGCAAGCAGGGCCAAGCACCCAGATGGAGGGAGCAGAGTGAGGGTGGAGCTGGGGCAGGAGCACGCAACAGACTTTGGTTGCATGTTGGGGGTGATGGCTGGGCAGCAGGAACCAAGCATTCCTTCCACCTCCAAGGCTTAACTGTGGGCATGGGGCTGGGGGTGGGGAGCAGGAGACAGGTGTGTGGTCAGCCTCCTGACTCCTCCCAGCTCCAAGGGGATTGGAGTAATGCCACTGGAGTCAGAGGGGTGGCAATCCTGTTCCAAGCTTGGAGCTTAGTCTCTGCGAGGACCCTCCCAGATTAGGACTCCCAAGCCAGAGCCAGAGGACAATGTCTGGGAACGCAACTGGGGGTCCTAACAGCAAGGGTAACGGGGTGTCAATGATGCCTGGTCAGAGTGGAGTGGGGTGGGGGGAGCAGCCAGGTTGACCCTTTCCTCACCCTTCATGAACCCCACACTGGCCTTGAGGACGGATCCTCAGTACTCCCCCAGGAAGCCACCTAGGGGCTGGGGAGCCCCTCTACTCTTTCAAATCTTAATTCATCTGTCCCCAAGCATACTGTCCCCGAATCCCACAACCCCGTCTGCTAACCCCCGCGGGCTCACCTTCCCGTTGGCCGCAAGCTCTGCAGGTCTGCGCCCCCCGAGGCCTCGCAGGGCAGCGGGGCTCCTCGAGTTCGCACGGTGCCACCCGCGTCTTCTCCAGTCCAGGGACCCCGTTGCACCCGG
>NW_012115154.1:11271293-11288315 GCF_000951035.1 Colobus angolensis palliatus | reverse complement strand
CCGTGCGCCGGGAAGGGGGCGGCCTCCTCCCGCGGGTCTCGGCCAGGAGGATCGCACGCGTGGGGCGCCTGCAGGAAGTGGGAAGGGAAGAAGCTGTCTGTAAAGCCCCCGGGCTCAGGCTCGGGCTCGGGTCGGACACCCGCGGAGCGAAGCGCAACTGGCTGACCGTAGCAGTTCAGGGCAGGGTAGAGCCCCGCACACACCCCCTCGCGCCTCCCTCCTCTTCGGCTTTAACTCTAGGAACTAAAACAGTGGGGCTCCTACTCAGCTTTGAACTAAGGTGGGCGTGAGCTGAGCAAGAGAGAAGGAAGGAAAAGCAGGGGGTGGAGGGAAAGACAAACTGAGAAATCTGGGAGAGTACTGGCGGTGGTGGGGGGAGCCCAGGCAGCGGGAGAGGGGGGCGTCTGGGTATGAACGCGTCGCTGTGCTAGCCTGGAACTCTTCTCTCTTTTCGTGTCTGAATCTTGGTCAACGTTGGGGCTTCTGAGTCGAACCTCCCTTCATCCACCCTCCCCAAGGGGCAGGGCAGTCGGGTTGAAAAGGGGAAGTGCTGCTGTGCGCCTGGCTCTGACATGGCTTGGGCAAGTCGCTGCACCTCTGGGTGCCTCCTCCCTCGCCCGCGCTCCGGAGAGAACCTCCCTGCGGTGAGGAGGGGCGGTGCAGGGTGCTCTCAGCTGGCGCCTGGAGGCAGGGTTGAGGAACCGAGGGGGCGCCACGAGGAAAAATGTTTCCGCCCACCTCTAACCCCTTCTCTAGCCGAGGACGGGGATTTGGGGTCTATTGTTTGGGTCCTACAGAGCTGGGCTGGGGCTTTCCCACGAAGTGTTGCTACCACCTGCTGGTTTTTCCAGGGAACACAAGCACCCGGTGCAATTTCCTTTGCCCCCTTTTCTCCCCGTATCGCCCTGTCCCATCTTGCTCTCCAGCTTCTTTGATTTATTCAAAGACATGTTTATTAAAGCACTGGCTGCAAATGGGCTGATCAAAAGTGGTACTTAAAGAGCATTCAGAAGCCGAAGAAAATTGTGAAAGAGATCTACGAGCCAACAAACACAATAAACAAAACAATGAAACTCACTAAGAGTCACCTGGGAGAGACAAACAGGCTTTAATGAATTGACTGAATGAGTGATAGAAAGATAAAGGCTACCGAACAAGTTCCCACTTGGCCAGGGGGTTGTTCACTCTTAATATCAGGAGTCAATAAATAAGCCTGATGGTATTTAATGCTTCTGCATTTGGACGTCATTAATAATTCCACTTGTACTGACGTTCTGCTTTATCTTGTTTCTTCCCTTTGCCCTGAAACTCAGTGGTGGAGGGCTTCCTTCATTTTCTGATTAGTTATCTCCAAGGCTTTCAAAGACTTCTGCAAAGAAACGGAATTTGCATTGTATGTGGAATTATGTAACTCATACATTAACGTGCCTGATGGCTAGACATCTATGGTTATATTGAAAACTTAAAAAAAGACACATAACTAGATTATGTTAAACTAAAAATATGGACAAAACCAAACCGTAGTTGTTACTTTAAAAACCCAGGAAATTCCTGTAGTAATTTGCAACCTGTCTTGTATTGACATACAGTAAAAATACCTGCCTTCTTTTCTATTGCATGATATACCTCATATTAGGTGACTATAATATGAAATGAAGTTTTTGCTGCTCAAGGCTTATGTAATTAGTTATATTTGTCTTGTTAATAAAATTTGAGAGGCATCTAGTTTTCAAAGAAAGTGTCATTGTACTCAGAAACAGATTTAAATTTGTGATTAGTCAGCTTTGCATCCTATATACCTATATCTTATCAAAGCAAGTTTTAATGGTAGGTGGACAGCATAGAATGCATTGTTAAAGTATGCTGCAACCTGCAGCTATTAAAAAGCAAAGTAATGAATTCATTTTTAAAGTTTAATGTAATTTTTTTGCTATAATTTGTTTGGTGCCTGGGACACTCCAGGTGCTTGGAAGTGTTGTAGAATGAATCGATTAAAAAGAATATTTAAACTTTTTCTATGTGGCTGGGCACGGTGGCTTATGCCTGTAATCCCAGCACTTTGGGAGGCTGAGGCGAGAGGATCACTTGAGGTCAGGAGTTTGAGACCAGCCTGGCCAACATGGTGAAACCTCATCTCTACCAAACAATACAAAAATTAGCCAGGCGTGGTGATGCGTACCTATAGTCCCAGATACTCAGGAGGCCAATGTGGGAGAATCGCTTGAACCCGGGAGGTGGAGGTTGCAGGGAGCCAAGATTGTCCTACTGCACTCCAGCCTGGGCAACAGAGTGAGACCCTGTTTCTTTCTGTATATATATATATATATATATGTATTTTTGGCATTCTGTGCTAATGGGCAGGACCTAATAAAGTTTGTGGCTCATAGAATTCATCATTTCTGGCACACGCAATCTATTATGTAAATTTGGAGCCAAAAGGAACTGCTGAGTAGAAAACTCCAGGTGAGACAGGAAGGCTCCTAGATTGGTTCTGCTTCATTTTTTTCTGAGTTTTTGCCTCCTTCTTAGGCTTTTCTCGCTCCCCTAGGATGTGCAATTTTCTTCTTCCTTATTTCCCCTTAGAACAGCTAATGTAAGCTGATGTTGTCATAAACAAAGAGCTTTACAAGTAATTTCACTGATAAGAATTCTAGTAAAAAGCCATAAAGGAGTCTCCTGAGTCCCTGATCTCTTATTCCAAAACATTAGTTATAGCTCCCGACGCATGACCTCACAGGGCTCAGGCCCTTCACTGAACTGTCTTGAGGCTTTGTGGCCTCCAGGTGCAGTTGTACTTCCTAAAAGCTGGAGTCTAGTCTCCAAACACTTTACCAATGGAAGTATTAAATGCCCATTTGTACAACTAAAGCTTTTATTGTTTTCTGTTCAGAAACTTCTATAGTGTTCAAAAATTCTCCTATGTTACTGGTTTGTTTGAAAGTGAAACCTCGATTGCAACTGATTTGTAGACCAAGGGTAATGGATACCCTTCATGGTGGTATTAAAGTTTACCCATCATAGTCGTACACTTTGATATTACTTTAACCATGCAATAATAAAAGATATTCAGAGATATTAGTGCCTCCAAGATAAAGAGGGTGGCTCTTCTCTCAGTTAGGGGTTGACTTCAGCTATATGTAACAGAAAAGTTGTACAACAGTGGTTTAAACAAATTAGATAACACAGAAATACTACGAAGGCCCCAAGTCAACAAGACTCCAACTTTAGGATGAGGGCTTGTTCTCAGATTGTCAACTTTTTAACCAGAGCTCCAATTACAAGGTCTCCAAATTTCAGGCAAGAAAAAGAAGGAAACAGGATTAAAGCGCTACATCCAGCTGAGTTAGCACTGTTCACAGAACCTTTCTGGAAGATCCATTCAGTGACTTCATATGTCTTACTGGCCAAGACAGTGTCACATGCTTGAAACCTGCAAAATGAAACCTGCAAAATACATGCTGCACAAAATAAAATTAAAGCTGTTAAACATAAGAGAGGAAGAAAGAAAGAGTATTAGCCAGGGAACCAGCAGCCTCTGCCACAAATGAGATAAAATGATCACAGTAATCTACATTTTTCCCTGCAATCAACAAAGATTTCCATCTCCTTTTTATAGGATATGCTTGCTGGTATTTTCCTCCAGACCATTGTCTTTACATAGGTTTAATGCTCAAAGATGGTTCCCAGGAAGTTAGTGGAGTGAAGGGAAATGCCAGGAGTGTCTTCTTTCTAAAATAACCGTGACACGATCTCAAAAGAAAAATAAATCCTTTGCAGTTACCCATACAAACAATAGGACTTGAAAACATTCTAGATTTTAATAAGATTTTGGGCAGTCCTCAGATGCAGAGCAGAAGTGATAAACACTCCACACCTTTCTCTGCTGCTTTCCTGGTTTATGTCTTTTCCATTCAGGTGCGTATAGGAGATGGGATGATCTATGACGTGGAGCAGATGGCCCCCCGGTCGGCTCTTCCAGTAGAATGCAGTCTATTTCTGGAGCTCCGCCTCCAGATAGTGCTCTCTGAAAACATTGGCATTTTCTAAACTGCAAGGGTGGCCTGCATTTCTACGAGATCTGCCTTCTACTTGTAGATGTGGCTGACACATTTCCTGGTTCCTATATTCTCTTGTCTTTAGTATACGTCTGTCTACATTCAAATGGATTCTGAGAATCTATCCCATCAGAACTTAAAACACCACCAACAAAGTGGAACTAGTCAACAACAAGAATCAGTAAACAGCAATGACAACACTTGAGATCTTTTAAAAATCTGAAAGTAGAAAAGGAATGAAGATGTAAGAGTTCAAAGAAAAAGTCTTCACTTTATATTCTTAATGAGTTAAAAGCAGATGTGGAAGCTATATTAAAAGGTTGAGATAAAAAGGGATGGGGGCGGGGGAAGAAAAACGTAACAGTCAGGCGGGGCGTAATCCCAACACTTTGGGAGGCTGAGGTGGGTGGATCACCTGAATTCAGGAGTTCGAGACCAGCCTGGCCAACATGGTGAAATCCTGTCTCTACTAAAAATATGAAAATTAGCCAGGGAATTCTAAACTTAAATTTAGAATTCCCGGCTATAACCAAATTCCCTGGCATGGCCCTTTCTCCTTTGTCTTGCTTTGAAATAAACATGAACATTGTATTGTTTGTCTATCAATACCAGAAAAAATCTTAGTGGCTGAAAACAATACTTACTTATTATTTTACAGTTCCAAAGGCCAGAAGTCAGAAGTGGACCTCCGTGGGCTAAAATCCATGTACTGGTAGGGCTGTGTTCCTTTTGGAGTCACTAAGGAGGGTCTGTTTCTTAGCTTTTCCCAGTGTGGTTCTTGGAAGCCACCGTATTCCTTAGTTTGAGGTCTTCTCCTTTATCTTCAAATCCAGCAACATCGGCTAAGTCCTTCTGCTGCTGTTCCTCTCACTCTCTTCTTCCGCGTTTTTTTTTTTTTTTTTTTGAGATGGAGTTTTGCTCTTGTTGCCCAGGCTGGAGTGCAATGGCACGATCTCGGCTCACGGCAACCTCCACCTCCCGGGTTCAAGCGATTCTCCTGCCTCAGCCTCCCGAGTAGCTGGGACTACAGGCGCCCGCCACCACGCCCGGCTAATTTTTGGTATTTTTAGTGGAGACGGAGTTTCACCGTGTTAGCCAGGATGGTCTCGATCTCCTGACCTCGTGATCCGCCCGCCTTGGCCTACCAAAGTGCTGGGATTACAGGTGTGAGCCATTGCGCCCGGCCTCTTCTTCCGCTTTTAAGGACTTCTGTGATTATGTCGGGCTAGCCGGGATAATCCAGGGTAATCTCCCCATCTCAAGGTTAACTGATTAGCAACCTTCATTTTCTTTTGCTATGTAAATGAGCGTATTAACAGGTCCCAGTGATTAGGATGTGGACATCTTTGGGACCAATATTCTGCCTACCACAGACATGAGGGCTGGAGTTCCAGCACCATTTTGGCATCTGAGCCAAGGCTAGCGACCATAATACCTCTAGACTTCTTGTTGTGTGAGGAAAATAAACACCTGTGATTGCAATTTGTGTTACTTGCAACTTCACACATCTCTAATAGATACAGACTCAAACATTAGATCTTTAGCCAAGGGCTAATTATTTTCAAAAGGCAAGATGAGGCCATTTTCAAATCTGCAATTCTTAGAAAATTTGCCACTCAAGTCTGTTTTCCAGCAAGATGCATTACAAAATGTGCTCTGAACAATTAAGAGATGAATAAGCAATTGCATTCTTCATTAGGGAAGTTGTGATTGAGAAAAAGTGGTTATAATCACTTAAACTATCTGAAATTGTAGGATAAATAAAACACAAAACAAAATACGAACTTGCAAATCATGAATCAATAGTAAGAGGAAAATTAAGTAATTGAGGGTAATTATGACGACGAAAGTAAAATATCATATGTAAGTATAATAAGAAAGTCTGTTTTTAAAAGAATATTTTAAATATCCAGGTTGACATAATGGAAAATATAAAAGAGAAACAGCAAAGACAGGGATGTCATCAGTGAAAAATTCCTTGACATCCATCAGAGGAAGTCTATAGTTATTGCAGACATAATTAGGTAAAAGAATTTTAATGTTCTAAGATAATCATGAAATATTATCTTTAAAATAGGATGTTGACCTCACAAGCCATGGATAAGAGATAAAAGCAAATGGACATGGTTCTTTCATCCAAAAGCAAAATAGATAAAAGATAACAAGAAAGCTTTAAAATATAGAAAACATAATTAAAGTGACAGATGTCAAACCAAGTACAAGGTCTTAATAAGCATAATATTCCAGAATAATTTCTATGGTAAGTCATTGGAATAAATACGTCATGGAATTTCTTCATGTGGCAAAACATCTCTCTCCCATTTCATAATATACATAAATAAACTGTTGTCTATTGCATTTCTAGAAACATTTATGTAAAAGAAAACACAATTTTTTTGTGTCTTATATAAAAAAGACACAATGTTTTGGGGACACTGGACCATTTCACTTTTCAAATAGCAATGCAACCATCAGTGACAGTACAAATGAATGCTGTTAAAATTAAATGTATAATTTTGAAATATTTAAATCATGGAGTTTAAATAAACATACGTACACATGTAATTGGAGGGAGGGAATTGCCATCCCTACACTGTTTCCCACCTTTTCTCTTCTCCTCCTCTTACCTGTACCTTCACAACCCAAGGAGAGACAGGAAGATGATGTTGACTTGTCTATAAAATTGATTAGCCTCTTACAAGCAATAATTTTAATCTTCATCTGAGTCTTTGTGTAGCTAAAGCAGCAATCATGAAAGGTATATAACCTGGAAATGAGCCCACTTCTTATTTATTATAAATCTAAGAAGATGCAGTTTGAAAGTGGGACATGATTTTTAAAATCATAGTATACTCATATTCAAATTCAACAAAAATAGGCGTAAAATTTTAATCACTTTAAGTGAAGACATAAAATTATTTATTTTCATGTTAGAAAATACAGTAAGTTCCTTAACTGGATATATTCCTTCCTTCGAAGTAAATTAATGAAGAAGAGAGATTCGATAGATAATAAAAATCTAAAATATAATTAGTGTAAATTACAGAAATTTCCCCCATTAATTGTCATTAAATCCCCACTGACAACTCCAACTCCCCTTCCCTTCTCCTGCCACAAATCTTTTAATTGCCTGGAAGAAGTTATACTGCCCTTGATTATAGCCTAAATTACTAATCTTATTGTGGGTGAGGTGGGCTTCACTAATTGTTAGATAATTAGGTTCTTCTTCTTTGCAACTTTGTTCTGTACTATTCATGAGAATTAATGGGTTGGCCTTGGGAGTTGTGCTTTTCTGAATCATCATGACCTGTTGGATACCAGAAAAAATAAAAACTGGCATATTTATGACTTGCACTGGTTGCAGGATGAGGAAGAAGAATGGATTTAGTGTCACCCTATATTATATTCTGCTGGAAAACCAGAGTAAATTGAATAACTCAGAATTACCCCAAAGAGACTTTAAACGCCAGACTAATTTAACTCTGGCCCATCCTTAAAACATCAGCTATCAGCCCAGAAGTAAACCATCACATACACGGTCAATTGATTTTCTGCAAGTGTGCCAAGACTTCAGTGGCAAAGGACAATCTTTTCAACAAATCTTTTACAGGGAAAACTGGATATCCACATGCAAAAGACCAAAGTTTGACCCTTACTTTATAGCATATACAAAAATGAACTCAAAATGGATCAAAAAACCTGAACTTTAGAGCTAAAACTATAACTCTTAGAAGAAAGCATTAGGAAAAATCCTCAATAGATTGGATTTAGCAACAAGTTAATGAATATCATACCAAAAGCAAATGCCACAAAACAAAAAGTAGATATATTGAACATCATCAAAATTAAAAAACTTTTGCGCATCAAAGGATATTATTAAGAAAGCAAAAACACGATCTAACAAATAGGAGAAAATAATTTCAAATTATATATCTGCTAAGGAATTAATATCCAGAATATATAATGAATTCCTAAAACTCAACAACAAAACACAAAGTAATTCAAAAGTGGTCAAAAACTTTAATAGACATTTTTGCAAAGCAGATATACAGTCCAATAAGTATGTAAAAAGATGCTCAGTATCATTAATGAAATGAAAATTAAAATCATGGAGTACCGCTTTATGCCTCCTAGGATATAATAGCCACTATATTTAAAAAATATATGACTATTATATATATAATATGTAATATACTTTGTATTATATATTATTATATTATTTATAATGTTATATACAATAACTATTATACAATAGATAATAAAATAAAATATATTTTTCAAAATATAAAAATATTATGAAATATTTAAAAAATATAATAGCCATTATATTAAAAAAACAGGAAGTAAAAAGTGTTGGTGAGGATGTGGAGAAATTGGAACTCTTGTACATCACTGGAGGGAAATGTAAAATGATGCAGCCACTGTGTAGAACAGCATGGCAGTTCCTCAAAACATCGAACACAGAATTGCTATATGATCTAGCAATTCTATTTCTAGGTGTATACCCAAAGGAATTGAAAATAAGGACTAGAACAGGTATTTGTACACCCATCGTCATGGCAGCATTATTCACAATGGCCTAGAGGTGGAAACAATCCATGCCCATCAACAGATAAATAGATAAACAAAATGTTGTATACAAGCACAATGGAATATTATTCACTCATAAAAATAATGTAATTTATTTATTTATTTACTTATTTCTTTATTTTTTTGAGATGGAGTCTTGCTCTGTCCCCCAGGCTGCAGTGCAGTGGCATGATCTCGGCTCACTGCAAGCTCTGCCTCCCGGGTTCACGCCATTCTCTCACCTCAGCTTCCCGAGTAGCTGGGACTACAGGCACCTGCCACCACGCCCGGCTAATTTTGTTTTTGTATTTTTAGTAGAGACGGAGTTTCACCGTGTTAGCCAGAATGGTATGTGTTCTGTATTCGTCTGCTTTATGTCACTATAAAGGAATACCTGAGGCAGGGTAATTTATGAAGAAAAGAGGTTTATTTGGCTCACAGTTCTGCAGGCTGTATATGAAGCATAGTATCCACATTTGCTTCTGGTGAGGGCCACAAGAAGCTTCCAGTCATGGTGGAAGATGAAGAGGAGCCAGCAGAGGGATGGGAGGAAATGCCAGGTTCTTTTCAACAACCAGATCTCGCATGAACTCATAGACTGAGAACTCACTCATTACTGCAAGGACAGCATGAAGCCATTCATGAGGGATTCACTTCCATGATCCAAACACTCCCCACTATTTCCACATGAGATTTGGAGGGAAGAAAACATCCAAACTATATCATGCTACAAGATGGATGGACCTTGAAAACATACTTAGTGAAATAAGTTGGAAACAGAAGGACAAATGTGTGATTCCAGTTATATCAGTGTGATTCCCGTTGTATCAGTGTCTTAGTCTGTTTAGGCTCCTAGAACAAAGTACCATAAACTGGTATTAACAACAGAAATTTATTAACAATAGAAATTTATTTCTCACAGTTCTGGAGGATGGGAAGTCCAAGATGAAGAGACTAACAGCTTCAGTGTCTGATAAGGGCTCACTCCCTGGTTCACAGATGGTCATCTTTTTGCTGCATCCTCATGTGGCAGAAGGGGTAAGATGTCTTCTTGGGCCTCTTTTATAAGGCCACTAGTCTAATTTATGAAGTCGCTGACTACATGACCTAATTACCTCCCAAAGGCCCTATCTCCTCTTAGCATCCACTTGGGGGCTAGAATTTCAACATACAAAACTTCAGGGGACCCAAACATTCAGGCTGTAGTGATGAGGTACCAGGAGTAGGCAAATCTGTAGTGATAGAAAATAGATAGAAGATACTAGGGGCAGAAGGAGGAGTTATAATTTTATCTGTAGAGAATTTTTGTTAAGGATGCTGAAAAAATTTTGGGTGTAGACAGTGGCAATGGTTGTAGAACACTGTGAATATATTTAATGTCAGTGAATTGTGGTTAAAATGATAAATATTAAGTCATGTATATTTTACCACAATAAAAAAATCTTAGTTCACAGATTGCTGTTTCAGGGAAAACTTTGGAAATCACGCTCATTCACAGAAGACTGTTTTTTCTCTCATCATGTTTCTACTTGTAAATCTGTATTTATTTGCGTGGTTTCTGATGATTGTCTTTCTCCTCCCTGGGACTGATGTTCCATAATGATTTCCAAGTCAGATTTGCTTACTTATATACTAATAGTATCTAACTTATTGAAATAATTCAGTATAAAACATTTTTATTGAATTAATATTTTTAGTAATAAGAAAGGAAAATAAAATACAATCTTGAGTAACACATCCATTGCAATTATCTAAAGCTTTTCCAGCTCTTACATTTATAGAGTTGAATAATTTTAATAGGTCATTTAAAAATATAATTTGGCAAATGTGGCATGACTAGGCCACACAAAAACACAGATAGAGAAATAAGTCTCATTATTCTATTGTTACGTAATTATTCACTATCAAATTATGGATTGTAAAAAGGTTAATTATTCCTAATGGTCTCCAAAAGCCATTATTTTCTTTAATTTGCATGTGGTAGGAATTGAGCGAGGCAGCTGATTACAAAGGGGCATAGCTATGCATTCTGATTTTACGTAATTCATTCTGAAGACTAATAGCGACAGTAAGTTAACAAAGTTTCCTACAAGAATCTATACATATCTTGTAATAGACTTCAAATAAGCCAAGTGAGTGGGAAATATTATGAACTTTTATATCTTATAATTAGAAATAACTTTGTATGCAACTGACTCTTCTAAGAGGTCAACAAGAAAAAGAGGATGAGGTCTGCTCCTATTTTTATTTTTGTTTTCTTATTTAAAACTAGACAATTGAAGATTTTAGAATAGCTTCCTTGGTGAGTGCTTTAAACTCTGAACACTCAGAAGAGTATTGACAAAATTTTATTCTGTAAGCATTTTTATAAAACAATTCTGCTTCCAGTTAAACACCTTTTGCTTTTTTTAGTGGTAGTGGTAATGGTGGTGGTGGTGGTACGGATGGTGGATTCAACGCTCCTAACAATGGGAACTTTCTGGAGTTTACATTAATTATATCGAAGTTGTTTTATTACGTGTCAAATGTCTACTTGTGCTTCACTGCTTTATTAGTAATAAGTGTGTTCTCCAGTTACGTCACTCAGTCTACTTTTCCAAATGGAAACAAATAATTTCATATGTTTATAAATAAGTGACTAGGCCTTTAAGACTTTTTATTGGAACTCATGTAAGTTTGTGTATGATTATAATTTGAGCCTTTCTCTGTGATCTAGAGTTTCTCCATCTGCTAAATGCCATTGAATAATTAAAAAAAAAAAAGACTGCTAAGAGACTAGTTGGCAGAGAGATAAGCTGGTTTGTGAGACATTCAAGCAGTAGAAGTTGGTATAAAGTGATAACGAATGTTGTTGGTGTTTTTCTCTTAGCAGCTGGTTTGAAAGTTCTCCTTGGGGAGTGTTGTTTTATTTCATTTTGTTTTATTTGGAGGAAATGTGTTGGTAAAACATTTGGGGCAAGGGAGATTCCAGTGTGCATGCTTACTGCAAAATGCTCTCAAATTGCCCTTTAAATCCAGGGACTACATCAGGTTGACTCACCTTTGCTTGCATGTGTGTGTGTGTGTGGCCTGCATATATAAATGTGGGTATAATTGCTTAAGCAGAGCTCAATTGCTTTATGTAATGGTGGGGTGAGTCTGTAAGGTTTTGTGTTTAATTGTTTTTTAAATAGCAATTAGATGTGTATTTCATAATATCAAAAAAGTGAAGGCAGTCAAAGGGGATCACTCTTTTTTCTCAATAAAATTTACTGATCAAAGGAGATCCAGCTATCAGCTATGCTACTTCAGGTCTCCATGCTTCACCAGCAATTCTGGTAGGGACAGAGTGAGTGCTGACAACAGGAGAGTGGTTGGTGGCCTTAAGCTGGGTTTCCGTAGCCTTTTTTTCTCCCAGCCAAGAGAGTGTGTTATGGTCATTAATGTCACTCTTCCTGAAGTAGAACCCTGATGTGTGCTTCCTCGGGTGTCTTGTAGGAAAATCCATAAGCAATTGTTTTTGCCTTGAGATATTAAAAGGCCACTTTCTTTGTAATCAATTAAGGAAGCAAAAGTGTAAGCAAATAAGATTCCTGAACAAAGCATTGGTGGGTAAGGCTCACTTTTTTTTTTCAGTACAGACAGGCATGCATTTATAAGGAAAAGGTTCAGATAACCCTCGGTTATCTTTGTGTAGATAACGGTCATAATCTGTCATAATTAGTCATAATCATGTACCTCTGTTCGTTTTTCCTAAGATAGCAAAATCACAATATGGCTTTGCCTGGAGGGTCATTTGGAAGTTTTCATATGGGCTCTGAGACAGAGGGAGGAGGATCTGGGGCAATACAAAAGACACAGTAAAGCTGGAGGACGTGGGAGGAGAAAGAGAGAGACAGAGCAAGAGAGGGAGAGAGAGAGAGAGAGAGATAGAGAGAGAGAGAGCGATCTCCAGGGGTTCAGGTGACTGGTTCTCCTGGTGTTTGCAGTCACAGATAACCTGTGTCACTTCCAGACCAAACAGCTCAATAGACAAGTGTGCTTTATCTTTGTTTTGTTTTCTTTTTACTCACTTGATGCAGATGAGCAGAAGAATCTCAGAAGTTACATTTTTAAAATGACAGATGGAATCAACCATCACAACAACTCCTTAGTCTATGAATTACTCCTTGGAGAGGCAACTCCCTTCAACCAGGAACAACCATTTAGGACTCTTCATGAGCAAGAAATAAACTTCCATCATGATTGTACCACTATGTAGCTTGGAGTTTGCTTATTACAGCAGCTAATGCTACCCTAACGAATATACCCTGTGTGCAAACTGATGTATGGAGGAAACAGAAATTTTAGGTGTGGATTCAGGATTATAGGGGTCAGGGAAAGCAGCTGTCTGAGTTGCATTAAGAAGCCAGGAGATTGAACAGAGGCTTGAGTTGGATCCTCCTGAAACCCCAAAGTGTTAGCCACTATTTCAGGGCTCATCTCATAATGTGTGCCTTGTAGGGAGGGGAGGAAAAGAAAGCATTAAACGACACAAAACATGGCTGCCCCAGTCCTTGCTTCTGTAGCTGATCATGAGGTCTAAATTAATAATCAAAACGACCTTATTCCACCTCCTATTCCCTGTCTGTCTCCTCTACCAGCACCGTAGCAGGCCAGAGTTCTTTTCTGGTAGGGTGAATCATATCTTCATTCTCAGAGGATCTGAGTCCTTAGTCCTTGGGATCCTGGCTTCACTGAGTTGCTGCTGTGCTTATTATCTAGAAACATTGGACAAAGGATGCTAAGAGGCACTCCAGGGAATTCTCTGGGTTCCAGGCATTGTTCTGCTTGTCCCTATTATGGAACAGCCACTGAATTTCCCATGAATGGTCATGGGGATCATTCATTCAAGCCAGTGACCACCTTTGCTTCCTGTTATTTTAGTAGCATGAAGAGCTGCAAATGCCAGAAGGCAATCTCAGCTTCCCGTTTAATAGAACAGTGACTTTATTTCTTGGTGGAAAAATTTCTCCTTGGACAGAAATTAGTACAAGGTATGGGAAAGGAAGCAAAACTCCTTAAGTGGTTCAGTTAAGGTGTGATAGAAAAAATCTGTCCCTATCTCCACTCTTTGTTTCCTGGGCCTGAGTATTCTGGCAATGAGAGATAAAGCAATACGTTGTCCACCAGGTTAGGGTGTATGCCACTACTATAGAACAGTGCCCCAGCCTCTCAGAGGGTGGTCTCCTCACTGGCCCATTGGCAGGCCATTCTCTCTTTCTACCAATCAAGCTGCTTCTAGGTGGTGTGGCACATGATAAAACCAGACAATTCTATGGGTGTAAGTCTATGTCTGTACTTACAACATGATAAAATATGTTCTTTGGTGAGAGATGATATCAAAATGATGAATAAGTCATTCAATAAGTCCAAGAATGTTGGTGCTGACAGAAACATTGTGGGTAAGGAAGGAAAATTCTTCTTGAGAATATGTACATACTCCTGTGAAATTAAACTATGTCTCCCTAATGATAGAAGGGATTCAAAGTAATCAGCCTTCTGGGTGATCTCCTTAAACACCTGAGGAATGGTGCTGTGATGGGGACTAAACTCTAGTATCTCCTTTTGCCAGTGCTGATCACTTCTGATTAGCCTTGCACAGGAAGCCCATGTCACTGAGCCCATGTATCACTTCCATTGATGTCTTTGGAGCAGCCATGCACATGGGCTCATGGAGAAAGCCCCGGGATGGAGCATCCATTCACTTTCTCACTAAGATCATTCATCTTCCTCAGCATGCTATTTCTTGCCAAAAAATTTTGTTTTCTTCCTTAAGATATTCCAGCAGAATGCTCTTACTTCTTGTTCTAATTTGAACTTTTTATTCCCTGGTTTTACCACAGAACCAATATCCTGGCCATCCTGAGATTTAATTTTACTGAATTTTGGAGTTGGTCTCACTGTACTTTGATTTCTTATCTTCATCTTTTTTTTCCTTAGGACTACATTTTTTTGTGTGCTGGAATTCATATTTTAATACACGTTATAGAAAAACTTTCGTCTCTGCATGTATTAAATGGCTTTATTCTATCTTAATGCTTTATTAATATTTTGGTTATAGTATTTGAGATGTAAAACGTTTTCTTATCTAGCCTGACTGAAGTCCTGACTTCGTTTACTTCCAGTACCTAATGTTGCTGGTACGAAGTTAGCTGCCAATCTAATTCAATTCTGCCCATGATAATTTGTTTTATTTATTTTTTCTGGAGTTTTTAGGGTTTTCTTTTTATCATTTCTATTCTGAAGTTGTGTAAAAATATGTAAAAAAATATTTTATCCACTGTGCTTACCTTTCCCCTGAATGCTTTTCATTCTCTTTTTGTTTGTGATTTATATGTTTTCTATGAATAGCTTTTCTCCTGAAATTATCATTTAACCGATAATTTTTAACTGATGTCAACTGTCCCTTTTTCTTTTTCCATTTTACTCTTTTTTTAAATAAATGAATATAATGTTTTCTCAATTTTTTTTTTTTGAGATGGAATTTTACTCTGTTGCCCAGGCTAGAGTACAGTGGTGCGACCTCAGCTCACGGCAACCACCACTTCCTGGGTTCAAGCAATTCTCCTGTCTCAGCCTCCCAAGTAGCTGGGATTACAGGCATGCACCACCAAGCCCAGCTAACTTTTTTTTTTTTTTTTTTGTATTTAGTAGAGATGGGGTTTCACCATGTTGATCAGGCTGATTTTAAACTCCTGACCTTAGGTGATTCGCCTGCCTCCGCCTCCCAAAGTGCTGGAATTACAGGTGTGAGCCACTGTACCCAGCCTCAAAATTTTAAAAAAGAAAAAATAGACTTATAATTAAATTAAAGTTTTTGTCTTTTCCCAAAAGTATATATGTTTCCTCTGGGGTCAATATTCTGTTTAATTACCTTGGTCTTTCTCTTTTATTCTGCTGTATTAGTAAGGATAATTAATGCTACCTGCTATTACAAATAATCTCAAAATTCTTAGTGCCTTAATCCAGTGTAAGTTGTCTTGCTTTGCTTTCCCCTCACGTAAAGGCCAATTCCTGGTCAGAGTCCTCCGGGGCAACTTTCCTATAAGGGATGACTCAGAGATGCAGGGTGCCACTACTCTAGGATTCCCATTATTGCTGCAAAAAGTGAGAGAGGAGTATCACATGTAGGAGACCTTGTGTTTCTGGCAAAGCCTGGGTGAATTATGTTTCTACTGCATTCCCCTATTTAGAATTGGTCATCAGGCCCAATCTAGATGCAAGGATACTGGGAAATGTAGTTTTTCTATACTCCCCAGAGGATGATAAAATGGTTTGATAAATCTATAGAATTGTCTTTGCCAGAGCCTTTTGCTTTTCTTTTTAATCAAATGTCTGCTGATACTCAGTTGTCCAATATGATTATAAATTTAGAAATGTTGATTATTACCTGTAACTGACTAACATTTCTTCTGATACTAGTTTCCTTTTCCCTGCATACAAAGACTGCAAGATTTCTGTTTGTGGGTGTGGTATGTGGACAGGCAGGCTATACTCTAAGATAAGCAAGCTGGCAGCCTGTACTCTGACAGCCATTGCCCGTCTTAGGCTGACAGTTTATTCAGCCTCACTTTATAGGCACTTTCCTTACACATACTCATGTGTGTGACGCATGACTCAGCAGTCGTTGGACATACAGTTCTTCAATCAGTTGTCTTACTTTAAGCACTTTCTCATGCTTTGACTACATCTCTGAGAGTTTATAGAATGCTGTAAAAATGACCCTGCCTCACTTGCTGCTTTCTCTTCTACCTGTATTGAGCTAGGCTCTTTTCGCTCTGATTTATATTAAGTCACATTGGCCATAGCCATCTCTGGTCTTTTAGAAACTCATGAAATCTTATTTATTTATTATTATTTTTTTGAGACGGATCCTCGCTCTGTCGCCCAGGCTGGAGTGCAGTGGTGCAATCTCAGCTCACAGCAAGCTCCGCCTCCTGGGTTCAAGGGATTCTCCTGCCTCAGCCTCCCAAGCAGCTGGGACTACAGGTGCCCGCCACCATGCCTGGCTAATTTTTTTGTATTTTTAGTAGAGACAGGGTTTCACTGTGTTAGCCAGGATGGTCTCGATCTCCTGACCTCGTGATCTGCCCACCTTGGCCTTAAAATCTTATTTTGTTAATATTCTCCATCCAGTATTTGACAATTATGTTCTTTTCTTCTCTTTTATACTTTTTCCTATAACATATTTCTATACTTCATTGTTTTTATTTTGGAGTGAGGGAAGATAAATGAGTTTTTCTCAAGCTATGACCTTGAACTTAAATTTTTCACTTAGCATAATATGATATTCCATACTAATAAAACTATTTTGCATATCATTAAATAATATTCTAAAGTAAGTTTTGAAATATAAAAATATTCCATTTTATAATTT